>NW_023596448.1:117272-143936 GCF_011947565.3 Pollicipes pollicipes
CACAGCAAAACGTTAGGATTGAGCTGTACTTGGCGGAAACGACAGCATTTGTACGGTTGGTGTGAGAAGGTCCAGCATCCTGTTTTTCGCGTCTGCGGGATTGTAAAAGGCAAGATTAGTGATCATGGGTATGGTTGCGAATCTCCTGACACTTATCTAAGCGATAGCCGTCTGATGTTTACGCACAGTGAAGAGCAGGTAAGATGCGAACGGTGAATGGGATGATTTTACACTCGACTTGGTTGTGTTCTGTTCTTCATTTTTGCTTTAACCATTTTAAAAGGCGATCCAAGTTCGCCTCATAAGTGAAGTAAACTGCTAAGCTGATTCGACAACAAATTCTCACCCATCAACGTACACAAAGCGATCACTCTCAATACGGTCGGCAACATCAGCCAGACAGCAGACCAACAAGAACGATGCCAGGAAGGGACAGGACAGGACAGGACAGAACAGCCTTCCGAACACAGCATCGCACTGGAGCACGGTCTGACTGCCTGCCGTTCAGTTCTGCGCGTTGTGAACGATTGCTGAAATGTCCAGCTAGGTACACGAGCGATCAGTGATGCAGACTATGAATTGCGGAGCTTATATAACAGAGGAAGGCGTCTGGCGATGGTTAATGCCGAAGAACAATCTGTGTAGGCTGCATTTGTTCATCTATTGAGATCGATGACAGTATTCCAGACAGCATAAAAGGGCTTAATGCGTTTTTTTTGGACGGAATCCGTCCGCGCATGAGAGCAGAACGTTCCGATAAGCTTGCATAAGACGTTCACTCACAGCTTCCTCCAAGATTTTGTTCTTAAATAGATAGGTAGCATAGACACAGGCCGTAATTTTCTGGCAGAAGATGCCAGAGTTCACAGAACGCTTACGTGACATTCCCAAGTGAACAGCCAGGTAGTTTCTCGGCACGCTCCATAAGGATTCGGACACAGACTGCCAGTGACGTGGGTTTTGCGGCTCGGAGACCGCAAACAGCTGGCAATACGGCCCTGCGTTACAGTGAGGCTGCCTTGCAATTTACGCTAATAATTTTGCATTGTTTTAATCTTTTCTAAAATCAATTCATCTAATTGCTTAATTTCTGTTCATGCGGTCCATAGAGGCCTACGTTTGACACTTCGTCAGCACAACGCCTTTTCTGGCGTGAGATGAACGAGGTAGCGACGGAAGGAAAATATTATCAACAGGAAGGTGTGCAGGATTTTGCGATAAGAAAACCCGAAAATATTAGCCGAAGAGCAAGGTTAGCGCCACCGACGCACAGAATATATTGCATGTTGTAAAACGGCGCCGCTTGTTTTTACTGTCCAAGTGTTTTCACTGCACAAGTTTTACGCGTCCACCGAGAATTATGCTATGCTACTTTTTCTGTTTTGTAAATACCACCTACATTTCACCACCCTATTATTCGCTGGAAACATTTGTTGCGCCTTTTAATGTAAGGGAGGCATTGCGGATATGCCATCTTCTTGGCAAGATCTCCTAAAAGCACCAAAGTCCTACCCCAATACCAAGCCCTGTAACCGGTCTTGCGCATACTATACATACTTACATTTGATATGCGACAAAAGCTGCTTAGCAGAATTAAGAAAGCTTCAACGACCTGCTCCAAACCGCTTCGGGGAAACGAGCGATGAACCCGGGCGAATCCTCCTCCGCCTGTCCGGAGAAGGCTTAGTCCAGGACGGTAAGGACATTCTGCCTGTCCAGAGAAGGCTTAGTCCAGGACGGTAAGGACATTTTGCACCGTACAGAGGTATTGGATGGGAAAGCGAGAGAAACGATACACATAGAAGGCGAAGAGATGCACATCTGAAGGCAATGCAGCAACCAGCAACACTTGTGCATTTGACCTTTGTCAACAGCGCCACCCTTTTAAACCCACTACTGAGGGCGGCAGGGATCCTTTCATCATCAAATCGAGCAATTTATTTCAGCGCAGTCCGTCTCCAGGAATTTCCACCATGCATGGCGCAATCTGTGACCTCAGTGAGCCGGGGGCGGTGTGGCAAATGAGCGGGCCCAGATGCCTCAGTCCCCTCCACCCTTCAGAGCGCCGCTACGCCCGTAACACGACACAGATGGTGAGACCGAGAAACGCGGCTCTCCGAAAGTTCCAAAGTCATCGAAGTTTGGGCAAAATCTTGACCATTTTGATAAGTCAAGAGAGCCTCGACCTGAGATTCTCTGGTCATGTCAGGTAACGTAGATGCAATGAGCATCAGGATTACATAAGGGCGGAAGGATGACATCGTGCAAACAGAACATGATTACCAGCATGTAGATGAGGTCAAGTAAGGTCTCGGAGTCCCGCTGAAGCACGTAGTTCAGGTCTGGCGGCTCTGGTGACCATCTATCATACAACACGTCCGGGCCTATGGCTACGTGTTATGACACACTTTTCCATTGTAAAGTTAGTGGCTTTGGATGACTTTTTTTGGCTGAATGTTGTCCCCGGCTCAAAAGCTATATTAAATGGATTCAAAGCTTGTCTTTGATTCATTTGAACCAAAGTGTATCACTCCCAACACCCCGTCCCCCAAAACAATCACTAAACAAGTCATTTCTGTTCGGCGCGCGAAAATCCACGCTATTTTGCCATGTCCTAGGACGGCCGGACTCCGTCTGTCGGTGCGTCATTTTATGTCAAGACACAGAAGAAGGCTATTGTGTCCTTTTTGTGACGCTGAGTTATAGCGAGGTAAATATAAATGCAGTTATAGCGAAATTGGTAGCAAACTCACGATTTACCTTGATTTTACCCGCTTTCAGGGAAATTTGGTGCCCTGGGAGGCAATCCATTGACAATTATTTTAAAAAACAGGCACCACTGAGAATCTTACATGACAAGTATTTTGTTGGTTTTTACCGCATCGCTTTGTCTTGCTTAGTTATTACACACGCTGGGGACAATTGTTTTCATCGCATGGGTCCCGAGATTTGTAGTCCCGAGAGTCCCGAGCTTTGCAGTAAGGGTTCTACCCAAAGTGCCAAAAATCTTCATAAGGGGAAAGGGAACGTCAACGGTTGAAACATCCAAAACAAGTACTTGAAAGGGAGGCACCATTAATATGAGCACGACTCCGAATACAGTGCACATATTGTAATAGTGTGGCTATGATGTGCCCGGCATATTCCGGCGAACATCACGGTGAAAATATTTGTAGGAGTTTAGGACTACCGTGTAACAAGCAAAATCCCGGAGATTCTCCGTGCATGTTCCTCTAAATTTCCCTCTCCATGCGTTATCGATTGCGGTGATGAAATTCGTCTCTAAGTGTAGCAGGAATGCATAGGAGAAAACGTTGAGCTTTACAATTTTTCCCATGATTAAAAAAAACTACAACGGGACAGCTTTCCCATAAAGTCGGGAGTACAAAGTCCTGAACTACATGAAGAATACGGTTAACAGACCGATACCCGCCGTGCTGATCCTAGCTCCCTTTGTCGGCGTCTCGCTGGTGCCTTGCCAGCGCCTCGAGGCTGGCGACTCGCTAGTGTGCTGCGAAAACCCGGCGGCTGGGACATTGCTGGTACTTCGCCGACAATCAGGTGTCTCATCCCCCAGCTGGCACCTCCACGTCTTCGCTTCGTCGGCACTTCCTGGCGTTCGGCGGGCGCTCCGCCGACGCTCCACAACACCGTGCTCGCGCAGGCCGAACATCGAGATGACGCATCAGGGGTCCTCGTTTTTCTGGCACCGCCGGCGCCCCGCCGTGAACCCGTCTGCCTGAAGAAGTTTCGCCACACTTTCCGCGAACTGGAGGAAGGACGGTGGCCACGCACGACATGTTTACCTTAGCCTGAAGCCTACAGCGCCTGGTGCGGTGACAACCGACGCTCAAAGGTCGCAGGAGAGGAACAGCCGAGACGTGTAAACAGGGTGCTGGAGCTCAGCGAAGACCGCGTGAAAGATTTTCTAGGCCGTGAGGTTGGTTTTCTGGAAGTATGGGTCCTGCGTGCCATTAACTAGGTAAACCTCCATTTTCTATGGAAATCGACTGGGATCTGGGAGTTGAGCATGTGGGAGGAAATCTAGGAACTGCCCGGCTCCGGATACGTAATTCGTAGAACTAATCAATTTCTCACGAGTCAGTGCGACTTTCACGCGAGAAGTAACGACCACTTCGATTTTATCCTCATCTTGAGCAAAGACGTCGCCATTGTCGCCAGCATATCATCGCGTATTTCATGTGCGTATTTGGGCTTGCCTTTATCACCTGAAATCTGGTAACGCTTTCCCCACAATGTATGCAAAGATTGAGCACTCCTAATGAACGAAAATTCGACAACTAAAGCAATTGTTTTAACAAATGAATAGCAAAATGTAAGTAAAGATAATTGCATTCAAGGTATGTGTTTTTGTGCACGGAACGTGCAAGGGTAAAAGCACCTTCTAAAGTTTATGGTCTTCCCTAATTTTCTTCAATGCCATGTTTTCTACAATCTAACTTCCTTGCACAGTGTATGGGTATCGTCGGCGGGGACATGCCCGCTGTTTAATTAGTTTAGTTTAGGAATGTGGACAAAAGGCGTACCTGGACCAGTGCTGACATGTCCCAGTAACTGCGATTGGGACACTTGTAAGCTGACCTGGGTTACATACGATGTTTTTGCACCCGTGATAGCCCAGTGAGCTAGAATCGCTTTTGCACTACGGCGAGTGAAAAATTACATTGCAAAAAGACCGTACGAGAGTGAAAAATTCAGTTCACAAAAGATGGAACCTATGGGCTGGTGCGAGATGCTTCAGCAGACAAAGACATACATTTCCAGTTGGCATAGACGTAATATAATAAACCCGGAAAAAAAGTTTTGGTTTTTTAACATCTTAGGCCATCAAAGCAAAACAGAATACATTAAAGCAAAGTAATTTCATGAGGACGTAATGAGCATCAAGCAGTATGTAGCACCAATAATTTGAGGCTGCGCTTTGCGCTTCCCTTCCACAGTATTTCTTAACACAAAACAAAGCAAAGAAGTTCAACAACAAAACAACAACAGAAAATTCAACAAGCATAAAACATTCAAACAAGAAACCTTGGACTCCTGTACATCAGCCCATCACCAAGTCAAACACAATAGACATTCCTCTGGGTTTTTTAAGAGGGGGTCAGGGAAAGCAAGCATTATGTCACTGTTTCTCACAAAATACCAATGCTGATTTGCATAAAAGTAGCCTAACTATAACCTAAAGAGGCCTTCCCTCATCTCATTCTTTCTAACCTGTTCGTCATTGAGTCACTGATGATGTCACTGATTCTTGCACAATTCCTATTGTCATTTGCCATGAAATTAACCAACTTATCCTAACTTAGAGTGGCCCATATGTTAAAAATCATCTCAACTCACCTGGCCTATCTGCCGACAGCAGCACTTGTGATAGAAACATGATAAAGCTTATCTTTGGCTGGTTTCAACTTGCAGCTTAGAGTATCCTTGTGTTAAAAATAAATGCATATATCAGGTACACTCATTTGCCAGTCAGCAAACCATGACAGCTATGAACAAAATCTGGATAAAGCAGCCATGAGGGAGCACTTAAAGAGATTTGAGGCAAATAATCAAGAATATCGAACAAAAGAAGTCAGTTACATGTTTTGTGACGTCATAATTTTTCGTATAACAAAGCTCGATGGATTAAAACAGAAAATGGCTAACTCTGGTGACAAATCATGTGTTGAAAGCAGGTTTGGTAAGCAGCTACTTGCTTCACAGGAGACCTACCGGCTTTTTAAATGCAGACTTCTTCCTGCTCCCCCAAACAAAAAGACAATACATTTCGAATGGTTTGCTGACAGACAGGGTCATCACACCCACCACAAATATAAATATAAATCATGTCCACCAGCCTACAAGATCAAAATGCGAAACAAGTGAGAGGCGCGCATGATAAACAGCGCCAGGGCAGAATTTCGCCATCAAACACTTCTGTAGTAGGTGCGTCAGGTCTGTCCCAAAGCTATATGTGGCAGGATAATGTAGCCTGGTAAGGTAGCGAAAATGGAAAGACATAGATTTATCGAGCACCGCCATGAACCAAAAAAAAAATCGGCTAACTGAGGGTTTAACAGCGCAGAAATGGCGATAAAAATAAGTTCCGCGCTTGAAATTGTCTCCTCCATTCTCCGTGAATTGCTCACTCTTGGGTGCATATCAAACATGTTTGGATGACTTGCGAATTAATCCAATTTACGCTTAAAGTATATGCCAGTTTTCAGTTGAAACATTTTGCAGAGAAATTGGTCAACATTATAAGCCACAGGTGGTGTCTTTAAAGGCAATCGGAAAGGGAAGAAGAATAAAATTGCATCACATTCGTATGATATAGAAAATAATCAAAGATATATAAACACTCATAATTTTTCAGCACAATTTTGTAATCAGCTGATTTGGCCTAAAATCCAGTATATGCCAGTTTTCAGTTGAAACATTTTGCAGAGAAATTGGTCAACATTATAAGCCACAGGTGGTGTCTTTAAAGGCAATCGGAAAGGGAAGAAGAATAAAATTGCATCACATTCGTATGATATAGAAAATAATCAAAGATATATAAACACTCATAATTTTTCAGCACAATTTTGTAATCAGCTGATTTGGCCTAAAATCTGTGAAAATAAGTGATCAAACTGGGACATTGAGATTGCAAATTTAACTTAAAAGACATTTCTTGGACTTTTCTCTCCTACATTTCGGGAGCGATGCAGTGTAGTAGTCAAGTTTCTTCGGGTAAAAGAAATACGTGAAGTAAAATTATCTACCAGGCTTCACTGGTGTTTGTACCAGACTCTGCTTTGGTGGTGTGGTGGTAAAGCAAAAAAAGGGGTGCGTGGAAACATTGCGTTTGGCACGCAGCTGCCATTGTAATACATTTCGCAAGCAAACCAAACTTGATGCATGCAAGCGGCTGGAGTCGTTGGGGCTCTCAGGCTTGTAGAAACCTGGTGCCCTTGCTTTGTGCATTCATAGACGTTATTCAGATGAAGGTGGGGCGGAACATAGCCGTATGTTTCCAGGCTAGGTGTAGTCTTGTTTATGCTTGGCGGTTTCAAGTGAGCTCGGTTTTGGATGCCATTTGAAAGCCTCGTGAAGGGAAGTATGGGTTCGACATGCCCGATCAGACAAAATCAGGCAGGAGTGGAAAATTCACACAAAATATAGAGAAATTGGTGAAAAATTTATTTCCATAGGGTGCTGCTTTACACCCAAAGTCGACAATTCTGGAACACTGTTATGATCCCGCCTTGTAGATGTAGGAACGGAGGTGGACCCGTGGCCTCCCGCTTGTTAAATTGGGTAGAGTATGAACACCTGCCCCATGCTGTTACCTCACGATCTACTTTAAAAAGTGACTTCCTGGGCTCAATATTTGATCCTGGCGTCCCATTCACACACCATGCGTCTCGGCTGCGACAAGAAAACGTTGTCCGGCCTTCATATTATCGTTTATTGATCGTGTCTGGCATGATTTATCATTTTTGTGCGACATGCATACAGGTGCACGGACGGAAAAAGTGCTGTCGCAAGTTTTGTACATGAAAACCAGCTAAACGCGGCATCTGGGGAAATGACGCGTCCAAATCGAGACTGTTGTCGAAATTTTTGACAACGTGGCCGAACGAGCCCGGTTACACTGTTGCAATCCCTCCCTTCAGAGACTGTTCGATTGGCGGGCCTCCGGAACAGCTTAAGATCCTTGAACTTGGTGCTGGTCAAATTTACTTGCAATTGCAAACATGTGTTTAGGTGGACGCGAACGCTTGTAACCATGAATGCTGCAGTGAACGTGCGATGTTTTTTTGTTTTTGTTTTAGTGATTGTTTGACGTCTTTTTAAACGGCAGCACGGGTCTTATTTTAACAGCAGCTGACACCTTATTTCAAACATCAGCTCCAGCCATGTTGAAGCCTGATTTCATCCGGCAGAAGTACCTAAATTGCTGAAAAATACAAGAGCGTAGGGCATTTTGTTTTGTAGTTGATACCATAGTTCTAGTTTATTTTCATCAATGTCAAATGAGTCTAAGTTAAAGGGAGTGTTCCAAATTGCATTGGGTTTTGAACTGAAATAGTCATCTTAAAGATCATTTGGCGCAGTTCACAGCCCTGCCCTTTTTAAGACCTAAGGCCCTCTAGTTTTTGAGAACGTCATTTGCGCTAGGCCATCTTCCAAAACCTAGCCTTCGCTGAACAAGAATACATTCGTCGTTGAGGTCTTATGGAAATCCTGTTAGATCCACTGACGACCAGAGATGAATTTCTTTGAGTAAAAACCTGTCAACGTTTTGATACCTGTGACAGTTTGAACTTCCTACCCTATCATCGGCCACGACAAGACATGCACATGGTTCCTGAGATCTCTTTTCAGGAACGAGCTTCTAGGTAAGAGTTTTGAAACCAGGAATAACCTAAGAACCGGTTTGGAACAGTACCAGTGATTCACCAGAAACCGGGATCTAGCGCTGAATTGTTCTGAGGGAAACAGCAAAAAAACAGAAGCCGGCCCGATGCTACTCAGCCGGGAATTCGCAAAACAAAGTGAGAGATGCAATGTGCACACGAATCCAGCGAGAACCAAGATCAATCCAAATTACGCCGGCAGATGGAGCGAGGACAAGATCCAGCCGGGAATACAGCGATCCAGCAAGGCCCAAATCCGGCCTGGAGATATGCAATCAAACTCGTGAAAGTCAAACTCCGTGTCAAACTCGAAATCAGAGCCGGAAGCCGAACGCTGCAGCCATGCAACTTCAACCTAAATGGTTTGTAAAAGCAAGAGTACATCCAATATCATTTTAGGTCAGTAACATTATATGACCTGTAGAAGACTGAAGCGACGAAAATTTCCAAAATCATTTTGACGCATGAATTTGAAGTCAGCGTGACTGATTATCGTAGGTAGAAAGGTCAACAAACCAAAGGCTAATCGAGGTCATAATAAGTCAGTGCCACCTGACACACTTCACTGCTATAAAATCAACACAAGAATTCCAATACCGTTTTTGTGAAAAAATCAAAATTACCGTCAAAGACTGTTACTGATCTAAATAACCATCAAAGACCGTCTGTGGCCTTCACCTTATAACCCGCTTACCTATCAAAAGGCTGGTTGGTTTTCACCTTGATCTCATCGTAAGAACAGATGTATGCCCTCTGTCACTGTCATCCTATCATATGATTGATACCAAGACCCATTGATCCAATCATGTGATTGAGAAACCATTTCGAAGTTGCATGGCTTCCAAAACTGCATTGTCGCATTAGCTTGAAAGCTGCCCTAATGAGTGCGTTTCCTGGCAACCATAATCTGACCTAACACGCGCTTGGGTGGCGGGGGTCACATTGACCCCCCAAAGGTTTTCCCAGAATGGTTTCCAAACGGCGCGGCGTAGTCACGCCAAATTTTGCATAACTGTAAACAATTGAATAGCGGATCGTCTGATATCAAACAATTAGATGTACATTGTAAGGTTGCTGATCTATGGACGGTCAAAGTTAGGCCATGGTTTCGGCGAATGCAATTTCTGTGGGATCGTTCAATCCGATCAAACAACGGAGTGTTAGACGAAGTCATACATCTCTAAGATACTTGCTTAGGCAACACAACAATTGAATGAACAAATAGCATTGATCTAGCGTCAAGACTGAAGGTCAGACCAAGGTCAAAACCAACCTGCTTCATTATTCTTGGGCGTGGTGTATGAGCTGATTTCTGGTATCCATTTTGAAGACATTGATAGCAGAAACCGCATAATAATCTTGCATGGACTTCTATAGATTAGAATAGGTCACTGGCCTAATATGACCTAGGTCAGCATTTTTTTAGGAACATACTGCCTAACGTTATCTTTTTCGCGTATCCAAATGCAGAACACAAATCACTCTTACGCCATTTTTGTCACAATGACCTCCAAAAAGTCAACCAAAGTCGCTGACCTTCACTGAGTGTGTAGCATTTTGCTTAGAACGGTTGTCTTGTTTCTAGGGGACCTTTGGAGACCAATCTTGAATTTGACCTTGTTTGACCTTATATGACCCGAAGGTCATGATCTAGAAACCTCACACTTTGACCTAAGAGAGTTTATGTACAGGTAAAGACACCCTTTGTATTTTATGTCTCTAACTCTCTTAGTTCCCGAGCTCTCAGGGGGTCAAATTACACCCCCCCCCCCCCCCACCCGAGCGAAGGGTATCCAGCCGGCCATCCGGGCGCGTGTTACACCGTTTCAGGCCAGTGGTCTTGAGATGTATAGTTTATTTTTAACGATAAAGACATCTATTCAATTTTCTAAAGATGTCACGGTATAGAGAAAATATGCATTAATTGAATATTAACGACACTTGTTGATATTAAGTGGAAAATAGTGGAATAATTGAGCAATATTTTTGGGCTGTTATAAGGCAGCTTTCTGTGCAAAACATGTCCAAATGTGAATCACACAGCGATGGATCCTCAAAGTTATTGATTTATGCTCGACCATGCGCGTTGATGTGTTACACATCAGCATCAACATCATCCAAACAAAAGATGACGCGCGTGAGCTTGGAGGTGAATGGCACAAACAATGACGTCATAATATGCTTGGGATATGAATATAATCCATGAGACGAGCAAAGTGCTCAGCAGAATACGAATGACGTCTAGTAGGATGTCGAACGTCCATGGAATACCCTGTCGGGCACTGTGATGCCCCTCTGCATAAACTGTCGTCCCGCCCTTGGGAGGTATCATGTCAGAGCTGGGATTCTCGTAACGCATGCAAATCGGCTGCCGCTGGGAGACTCGGCCGAGTGCGGCAGGATCAAACGTTTCTTCCGTGCATCCTCTTGCCATATGTAGCCAGATGTGTGTGCCGGACTGTATGCAGCGGTGTGTCTCACCAGCGCCGGCGTCACGACTCTGATGTACGCGTCGCCTGGCGCGGAGCTGTTTGGCTGATCGGAGCATCCGCCGTGGCCCGGCCGTCTGGATGGTGCCTGTGCCACTCCCGGTGAGTTCCACGACCTTGGTGCTACAAAAAATCCTACCGACCGAAGTGCTGGGACGTTACTTCCGCTGTCAACGCTTACACACGGTGTTACTGCTACGCAACAAAATGCATTCTGTTGAAAATTCATACTCGGCATCGCTTGTAATGCAAACGCTTTTTCAGCTATTACATATACACGGCGTTAATTAAACTGCGAAGACTTATACGCGGCATTGGCTCCACACGACAAAAAGGTAATTACAAGACTGACACTCGTTGTTACTTCGATTGAAAAGCCTTTGCCGTTATAATTTATATATGACTTTACTTCTACTGCAAGCACGTACACACGACATTAATGCTACGCGACAAACCTCATACTGTTAGAAATTTATGCTCGTCATTACCTCTACTGCACAAACTTATACGACCCCTCCAGAATTTTGGCGAGGCCTAAGCTGTGGGTTGGAGTGCTGATGGATGCTATTCGTGGGCTATGCCCCGTATCGTGTTTCACAATTGTCACGCAGAAATACTGGCCGAGGAAGTAAGATCGCTGACAAGCAAAAGTTACATAGGTTTCTGCAGCAGACATAATGACGGATATAGGTTTTGATAAGCTTTTGCTTTCCCACAAGTTTGCCATGCCTTTTCAAGTTTTTCAACGCTAATGTCATCTATAACTTGTTGCTGTTGAAGTTGGTAAAACTTCACGAATGTCGCGTGTTAGTAAAAACTGCACAAGGCTTTTCTGTAGAAATAATGGCTGGCTTATGATTTTACAACATAAGCGCCATCGTCCAGTACTCAGGTCGTGTACGAGTTTATCGGTAGAAGTGACGTCGCGCATAAGTAAAGAGCATATAAGCTTTTGCAGTACGAGTTATGTGGTGTGTAGCTAATGCCGTAGTCCTCCTGTCGCTGGGAGTTTTTGCATTGAGCTAGAGCCGCCTTTGACATAGGGTGGGAGGGAAACATTACATCGCAAAAAGACCGTACGGGAGTGAAAAACTTCATTCATAAAAGCTGGAACTTAGGAGCCAGTGAGAGATACTCCAGCAAACAAAGACGCACATTTCAAGTTGATATGGACGTAATATCACAGGCATGACAAAACTGCTCTTGTCTTTTAACATTGTGGGTCATCGTAGTGGAACAACATATATTAAAGAATAGCAAGTTGAGAATAGTGTGATGAACATCAAAAACTATATAGCGGCGTTGTTTTGATGCTGAACTTTGTACTTCTCTTCCACAAGGTTTTTTAGCGCAAAAAAAGCAAAAGAATTCAACGACAGTAACAACAACAAAAAGTCTACAAGCATAAAGCATTCAAGTTAAAAAATATTGGCCTCCTGAACATCAATACACCAACAAATCAAACACAAAAGACATGCCTCTGGCTTCTGCAAAGATGAAGTCAGGGGATGCAAATATTATGCCACTGTTTCTTGTAAAGTACCAATGCTTATTTCCATGAAAGCGACCTTATTGAGCCTCACCTAAAGAAGCCATGCGCGGCAGATAAGGTAACGCAGCGAGGAAGTGAAACTAGAACGGCTTAGATTTGTCATTATTTAGCCCCTCCATGAACCAAGAAACGACTAACTCGACTAACTAACTCGACTAACGACACCAGGGCTTAACGGGGCAAATGGCGGTAAGAATTATTTTCGTGCTTCAAGTTGTCTTCTTCACTCCCTGTCAATTGTTCACTCTTGGGTGCACATCAAACATGTTTGGGCGGCTGGCGAATGAATCCAAGTTATGCATGAAATAGATTCAAGTTGGCAGTTGGAACATTTTGCAGCGAAATGCATCAACATTCTAAGCCATAGATGGTGTCCTTCGGAAAGATGATCGGAAAAGAAGGAAAAATGAAGTTGTATCGCACTCGTATGAGACCAAAAAATAAATCATTTCTTCAATGCTGAGGTAAAATAGATACGCGGAGTAAAATCCTCTACCAGGCTTTGCAGGTATTTGTACCAGGCTTTGCTTCGCTTTCTGTGGCGTTGGCGCGTTGCAACCCAAAAAATTGGGGATGCGTGAAAACATTGCATATGGCACACAGTTGCAGATTGCGATGAATTTTGTAAACATGCCAAACTTGATGCATGCGAGCGGCTGGAGTCGCTGGGGCTCTGGGCTTGGCGGCGCCTGGTGCCCTTGCTCTGTGTATGCACATAAATGATTCAGATGTAGGCAATGTGTGACATAGCCATTGCTGTCTAGATTCCTGGAAGCCCTGTTCATGCTTCATGGTTTCATGTCAGCGCGGTTTTGGATGACACCTTAGAACATCTGAACAGCAAATATGGGTTTGGTATGTGTGGTTAGACAAGATCAGATAGAAGTGAAAAATTCGCATAAAATATAGGGACAAGGAGTGAAAGATTGTTTCTCATGGGATGTTACGTAACACCCAAAGTCGGCAATTATTTGACGCTGAGTTTTTGTTGTAGCGCTAAGTGGTACCAGCCTTTCAGTGCAGGCCCCCCGGGCGACGGTGCATGTGTGTCCTCGCCTCGAAGAGCTCCGCGCCGTTTTACCCCTGCCCCTCCCCTTTCCCGGTCCTAGTTCATGGCCCGACAATACAAGCCTCATCGGCGCTCGCCGGTATGCACATGGTGTCGGCCCGGTCGCTGGTCGGTGCACGTGTACCCGACACCTGCCCACGGCAACGTGGGAGGCGGCCGCCGCTGCAGGACTGACGGCGAGACCCGGCTCGCCCTCATCTCTGCTCCAGAGAACAGATGACTCGGCGACGAGTCGGTGACACCGGACCGGCGTCAGCGATAGGTGACACCGGACCGACGTCAGCGAAAGGTGACACCGGACTGGCGTCACCGAGAGGCGACACCGGACCGACGTCAGCGGGAAGCGACACCGGTCCGGCGTCACAGAGAGGCGACACCGGTCCGGCGTCACAGAGAGGCGACACCGGTCCGGCGTCACAGAGAGGCGACACCGGACCGGCGTCACCGAGAGGCGACACCGGTCCGGCGTCACAGAGAGGCGACACCGGTCCGGCGTCACAGAGAGGCGACACCGGTCCGGCGTCAGCGGGAAGCGACACCGGACCGGCGTCAGCGGGAGGCGACATGAGACCGGTGACAGCGACAGGTGACACCGGACTGGTGTCAGCGAGAGGCGCGCTCCGCCAAGCAGCCACAGACGAACGAGCGTACGGCCGTGACAACGCGCTCCATGAGGAATGCCTCATGTTTGGTGTAAGTGGCTCAACACTGCCCCATGCCTGCTGTCAGTGTGGTAGATGCAGCGCCTGCCAGCACACCACTAGGGCCCTGCACATGCCTCTGATGCCCGGCTGAGTACACCACCAGGGCCCTGCGCATGCCTCTGATACCCGGCTGAGTACACCACCAGGGCCCTGCGCATGCCTCTGATGCCCGGCTGAGTACACCACCAGGGCCCTGCGCATGCCTCTGATGCCCGGCTGAGTACACCACCAGGGCCCTGCACATGCCTCTGATGCCCGGCTGAGTACACCACCAGGGCCCGGTACATGCCTCTGATGCCCGGCTGAGTACACCACCAGGGCCCTGCACATGCCTCTGATGCCCGGCTGAGTACACCACCAGGGCCCTGCACATGCCTCTGATGCCCGGCTGAGTACACCACCAGGGCCCTGCGCATGCCTCTGATGCCCGGCTGAGTACACCACCAGGGCCCTGCACATGCCTCTGATGCCCGGCTGAGTACACCACCAGGGCCCTGCACATGCCTCTGATGCCCGGCTGATGAAGGCCCCCCGGTCCGCATTGGGATATATTTCACGTGTCCGGTGGTGGGTGTGAGAGGTGGGCTCCTTCATGGTCATGGATTGGGCGTTCACATGCTCCGCATACTAATCGCAGTCCGTCTGCTGCTGCACCAATGCTCGCCGATAAATTGTAGCGCAGCTGAGAGGAATGCGCCTGGCACTGATGCCATGGGACTTGCCAGACAAACGCCTTAAAGGATTTCCTGGTGCTGCTGCCATGAGACAGACCAATATAGAAGCATCCTGGAAGGACGTCCTGGCGCTGATGGCACGAGACTTACCGAGACAAATGCCTCATAGAAGGATTTCCTGGTGCTGCTGACATAGCCAGACCAAGACAAACGCCTTGGAGGAGGATTTCCTGGCGCTGCTGTCACGAGACAAATCAAGGCAAACGCCTTGGAGAAGGCGCTTCCGGCACGGCTGCCATCAGACAGACAAAGGCAAACGCCTTGTAGAAGCTCCTGACGCTGTCGCTCACAAAGACAGCCGCCTGGGAGGAGCTCCTGGCGCTGCCTGTATGGGGCGGACCAAAACAAATGCATCCTGGATGATGCCATGCCAGCGTAAGAGTCCGTATTGAGCCAATGGACTGCAGATAAGTTTTTGGCACGACGCAGCGCATGAATGCCTAGTAGATAGTAGATAGTAGATAGCAGATAGTAGTAGTAGTAGTAGTTGTAGTAGTCACTCTACTTCACTTGAATGCAATATTTTCTTTGCTGATTTATAAAGCCTTCTTTCCGGTGCTAGCCGCGTCACAAACTTCCAAGACCAGTTATGTTTCCTGATTTTTCCCGAGGCATCTGCCCGAGATTTCTTGAAGTCTTTACCGAAACTCGTACCCACACCCGTAGTTGTCCTCGGGTGTCTCTCCAGCCTAGCCCGTCGTGTGTAGGTCAGCAATACCCCTGGTTTTACACAGCGGGTGAAGGTCGTAGATGAAGGAAAACATGCACAATATCTCATACTTAGCATTTACCTGCCTACTTTCTTAGTACAAAACGTAATAATGCAGCGAGTTATTTTGACTTCTGGCTGACCATGTTTGGTTTTCTGGTGGCTCGGCACCCAAGGCATGGTCAAGGGCGTCACCAGTGCCGGGGTCGATGGGCTTCGGACCCCAGGAACTTCCGTGCATGTTAGACTTCTTCTGGGCAATGACCACATACGATGATTCCAAACTGGAAATGGAACCCAGTAACATCTCAAGTGTCCTTTTTTTCATACCTAGGCCACTTCCCCTAGCTCATCTTGCAAAGCAAGCTGGACCCCTGCTTTGTACATTCCTAGTGTTAAGATGTGCACATGATTTGCTCTGGTGATTTTTTAAACACATATTCTCGGTGCTTGCTTGCTTGCCTTCGTCTCCCAACGACATTTTTACGTTGCTATTTGCCAAAGAGACACAAACACATCTCCATTTATAAGACAGCCATGGTGTTGACCGAGGGGTCATGCCGTATGAGTGTCCCTGACTAAATAAACTTTAAACCAACTTACGCATTACATAAAAATGATGCAAAAGAGGCTCAGAAATTATTAACGGTGGTCCACAGAAAGGAAATCTGGGAACTTAAGGATGAACTAATGGCGCGCAAGTGCTGATCAGATCCAAGCATAGCAAGCGCTTTGCCGGACGTATTTTGATAGGTGGCTGCTAGAAGTTCCATCGCGCCATATTGCATGATAGACTTATTTATGACGTCTGCGGGAATGCTTTTCAACCACGACTGTCAGTTGCCGGTTATTCATGAGTATCTTGTTCATGAGCAGTTAGCCCTTGATCACCTTGATGCACGGCATGGGCAGAAGACGAGAGGAGCTGCGGGGATCAGGCCAAAGGATTCCCAATGTTATAGACGTAAAGTATTAAGACTAAGGTGCACGCATCAGGTATCCTGAACTCGAGGGGATCTAACCCCTCCCCCATCCCCTAGTCTGAGGATGGCCATCCCAGCGCACAAATGATAACTAATCGCAGGGTGACATTTCAGACAAAGGTTCACAAGAGAAGCACATCTAGAATACTTAGCTAAAATGTGAGCGAGAGGTCAAAGCTACAGCCCAAATCTGACCTCAGGGTCGCGTCTGTAAGCGAGAGATCAAAGCTACAGCCCGAATCTGACCCCAGGGTCGCGTCTGTGAGTGAGAGGTCAAAGCTACAGCCCAAATCTGACCCCAGGGCCGCGTCCCTTGTCCCCAAACGTCGTCCACAAATCGCAACCTAAGACCTCACCGGTAAATACGTCACAACAATTCTTACGCATTGGAGTATAGCCATTTGAGTGTGACGTAGGCACTTGGGCGTCGCAGCTGGCAATTGAGGGCCACGTTTCTCATTAGTAACAGCTGTCCACAAGCGTGTGTCCCCGGCTACCTACACCTGTCCATTAGTGTGTCATTTGCGCCAGTTTTGCCTTAAACATCAGACCAAAACACTGGCATGTGGTATAGTACGACGACCTTGAAAATCACGTACAGGCATTTCAGGCCGATTCAATCATTTCAATTTCATTATACGTTAGCTCTATGGATCCACGCATGCTCTGTCCGCTGGTCATGCGGCGCAACGATTCCGTTGTAGTTTTGTACGCACTTCGCCATTCCCAAGGAATTATCATCAGGGGTTTACTTTTCTTTGACACCTGGGCTGTTGACATGTAATCATCTAAGGGTTTATGTACGACCCACTCATCCACGATTTTTCGTTTTGATACCATCTAAGGGTGTGTCCAGAAGTGTGTGGGTATTCCCATCTCGCTGCATCGTGCACTTTTGTTGAATTTTGCTGAAAAGATAATGCATGGCCCACCAACCTGCTCCCCTCCCCCCGGCGTCATTGGGGCTTTACGACGCACTCAGATGCTGAGTCAATATGGCGTCGCATGCACTCTGGCAAGAAGGGCGCACACCGCGAGGGATCGAACCCCGCGCCTTCGGTTTTGACAGCCAAACAAGTACAGCACCGGTATCCCCGCCTCGCTCTGCGTTCCCAGTCTGCGGACCCGGTAATTCTGTTCCCTGAAGTTAGCCACCGAGCAGGCCGCCTCATCCGCTCTCTGAGAAAGCGGGTCGGAACAGGTAATTTTCTTTCTTAGCTGATGCTGGTTATCATGTCGTAGCTAGTTGTCATGTCATAGCTAGTTATCTTGTTATCGCTCATTATCATCCCCCAGCTGGTTAACATGCTAGATGTCAGCAAACTTCTTTGGTATCTGACGATAGTGAGATGAAAACAGCACGTCAGTTTGAATCAATAGGCTAGGTGACTACAACGTTAAATTTAACGCCAGGCGCTAACAACTATTATCGTTGGCGTTTCTTTTCTACAGGGTCGTAGAAAATGACCCCTGTGATCGATACGACTCCCTAGCCACACCACTAGGCACACATTGCTTACTCAAAACTATCGGAAGTTCTCGTAGTACGGGTGCTTCCAGGTCCGTAGGTATATTCTTCGGGGCGTAAAATTGTGTTGAAACTGAAGCAGATTTGAACCAAATTCCTGCGAAATTGCTCAAAATCAAGCGGAAATCACCTGACGCAGGCAGCGGGTGAGGGGTGGCGGGGGGGGGGGGGGGCGGATGAGCGGAGGAGAGAGGCATGGGGCCTAGTGACCCCTTGGATACGTGGATGCACACTGCATAATTGTTTTTGAGCTGATAGCGAGTGAAAGGAAATCAATGTTTGAGCTTCGTATCACCGTGTGAATGCGTACAGAACGTACACCTCAGTTGGTTCGCGCAACGTTTCCCTCTGTTTGTTAAGCATGCTATGTAACGCTTCATATTAAACGCACTCTTGCCATCTGAAATTTGAGAAGAAGAAAAAAACTTCAAAGTGGTATGTTGATACTGTGGGCTGACTGGCATCGATGCTTTCGGCTGCTGGTGTAGCGGTAGTAAGGACCTGTTGGGCGATATCGATGTCACATCCCTCACGCCTTTCGTCTCCTGGTGTGGTGGTAGTTCGGGCTTGTTGGGCGCTATCGATGTCACATCCCTCACGCCTTTCCTCCGCATGCGTCCGTGCGAACAAACCGCAGATCGCAACACACACATTCCATATTGTCGTGTCGCCCCTCAGCCAGTGCTGAAGAGGATCAGCCGGACCAAACGCCGTCAGCTCGCGACCGACATCGGTGGCCTCATTTCGAGGAGCCGCTCTCAATAAAAGGGGCGGGCCGAGAACGTACCCTCCCCCAGCGGAGGCCCGGCCCGCCGCTCCGGTGGAGGCCAGGCCACAGCCTCCAGGAGTGCGGCTTGCACAGCCACCGGGGCGGGTCTCTGGCCAGGGCGAGGGCAAGGACACTGGAGACAGGCGGCTACCCTTCAAAGGGAGTGTTCCATATTTGTAGAGGGTTTTGGACTGGAATAGCCACCCTGAAGATCATTTGGTGCAGTTCACATCCCTGCCATTCTTTTCAGAAATCCCCCAGTTTTTTATCCACACGCCCGCGTAGATGTGCAGACTATTTTGTGCAGACTATTTCAAGGTCACCCAGACATCCATGACGCCGTAATTACGTCATTCAAACCCTGACATTCGTGCGTCTTTCTTTACCCATGCGACGAACAAGGGCAAGAAAAGTATAATTGTCGAGTCCTCCATACATGATGCTCGTGAGCATGATTTCCAGATATAACGGCAGTAAATTGGCTCTCAATCAATGTTGTGTGAGAGTGCGATGACGCAATCAAACAAGTACGTACTGAGGAGCATGTTTACTAACTAGAGAACTTGTGTTGCCTAGAGCAGTTTTTCCATTTAGAAGTATGCCAATAGTTAAAAGTGAGCTTATTTCGTCATATGTGATACTTGTTTCAGTAGTTCAAATATAGAGGATTTAATTGTAAACTGGAGAAAATATGCGTTAAACAGAGGAGCATATAGAGAAGGCGTTACAGTCGGCCCATGGCAACCAATGGGAAGGAATGGCTCAAGCCGGTGCGGCCCCAGTGCCCCTCACCATTCTCAATGCCCTCGTCTCCGTTCGAACGGGGCATCTTTTGAGATTCCTCCCAAGTGCCTGCCTCCCTCCCATGGGCCTGCCGCCCCGTCCCTTGGCCTCCTCCCCGGCCAGTCCTCCGCACTCGGGACCGCGTTTCACCTGGCTAAAGCTCCGGGCGTATTTCTCGGCCTCGGGGTCGTTGACCGCGGCGGGGGCAGCCTTTGCAGGCGCCATCGGGAGCGGCGCGCGGGCAGCCGCTTTCACTTTTGCCGGCTGATGTTGGCGGCGAGTGCCATGCGCCGCCGTCGGGTAGGCCCCGCCCCGCAGCCAGCAAGCGCGTTGATTGGTCGTAAAACGGGGACAGGGTGCAGGCTCCGCCCCCGGAGGCGCGCGGCCTGCGCGGCGGGCCTTTTGAAGAGGGCGCGCCGCTGCCGCCGCCGGCTGATAAAAGCGAGCCACCGGGCGCGCAACTCAGTTCCGTCCGGGCAGGTGTCGGGGAGGCACCGTTCATCCCACCCATCAGGCGCCCAGCACGTGCTCGACGCCGCCGCCATGTCCGGAGCCAGCCAAGCCGTGCAGCCGATGCGGGTCGACCTGGCGCCGCCGGCCACGCTCATCCCCTACTCAGTCGAAGACCTGACCTCCGGCTGGCTGGAGGCGATCTTGCGCCGCAAGCACGGCGACTTCTACAGCATCGGCGCCCACGACAGCTACGGCCTTAAAGGCAACCAGATCGCGGCCTGCAGCGACTTGCGCTGCTTCACCGCCCGCGGCCACGTGCGGGGTCACGAGGTCATCGATCACGTGATCGTCAAACTGCTGCCGGTCAACGAGCTGATGCGACGCGTTGTGATCGACCACCGCATGTCGCACTGCGAGACAATGGTGAGTGCCAGCCGGGCTCGTCGCCGCGGCCATTGTGCTCGGACGAGGTCAGGGGTCAAGTGACCTGCCAGGTGTGCCGGCGGATGGTGACGGGTTGTGAGGGCACGGACTCGCTGTTTGTGGTCGCAGGGTTAGGCTCTGGTGTGCTTACCACGCCAGCGATACGTCGGGGGTGCTGCTGAGGGGTGCAGGTCACCGAGCCTGAGTGGTGCTGCAGAGAGCCCGGCCGCGGTGCTGGTGTGGCGACACACTGCTGAGCAGCCGGCGAGCGATCTTGCTTAACGAGGCGATCGTGGAGCGCTGCTCTGGGCCCCAGAACATCCCATCCTCGTTGCAATTTACGCATCACAACCGACCGAAGGCGGCCAAGGAAACACGACCGAGGAGGTGGCCGACGACGGCCGGTGGCCGGTGGCCGACGACGGCCGGGACCGGTGGCCGCTGGCCGGTGGCCGGTGGCCGACGACGCTGCGATTGCACGGCGCGCGCCATTCGTCCGTGGCTCGGCGCTGGACGTCGCTGAATGAGCGCACCGGTACTCTCCCCACGCGGTCCCTCCCGAAGCCGCGACCGCTGGCACCGAGGCGGAACCGTGCGACCGTCCGACCGCGCCTCGCGTGGACGGCGAAAGCCTGCATTCCGCGCGGCACGCGCCGGGGCCTTGAGACAACCTTGCCTGGGAGACAACCTTGCCTGGGAGCTGCGGCGCCACGAAACGAGCGCCGTTCGATGCGTCGCCGGCGGTCCGCCGTCGTAACGGGCGCGTCCGCCGTGTAGCCGGAGCCTTTGAGCGCCGCTTATGGCCGGCTTGGCGCGCCGCTCGACCGCTTATGACCGCAGCATCGGCCGCTGCGTCTCACACGCGGCGGCACGCTCCCACGATTGCCGGAGACCGCCGCCCCGTCGACGGCGTGTTTTCACTTTTACCGGCTCCCTGCGGCAAGGCGCGCGCCATTGGGGCTTTACGACGCACTCAGCTGCTGAGACTATACGGCGTCGCCTGCCTCTCAGCCTGGCAGGAAGGGTGAGAAAGGGCGGACACCGCGGGAAGGAAGGGGGAGGAAGGGCGGACGCCGCGGGGAATCGAACCCTGTACCTCCGGTTTCCCAAACGTGTTGTGATAAACGCAGACGCCTTAACCACTACACCATCGGCGCCCATCCTGCGGCAAGGCAGGGATGAGTGCTCGCGCTTGCGGCTGGGCTACGATGCTGCACGGGTTTACAGTGCCTCGACCGAGACGCGTGCGGTCATGTATGTCGCTGCAGGTGCAGTGTTTCTGACTGTCATCAGTCATGTTCGTCACAGCAGCCCGTGTCACAGTCGACAGGGCTGGTCTCATGACCCCCAAGGGCACGCGGCCCTGGTTAGAAATTACGAGCACGCCTGTTGTGTACGGCTTGGGGGGGCTTGGCCGGCACGAGAAAAAGGTCACCCTAGCCACCGCGCGCGTCAAACAGTAATGGACAGTGCCTCACTTTGCGGCGGTCCCAGTGCGGCTGACGCCGTCTGGCCATGGCCATGGCCGTCATGGCGCCGTGCCCCATCGTACGGCACACGTCACAGCCGTGCGCGACGCCGGGGGTCACCACCACCGGCCGCTACTAGGGTCTGTTTGTAAACAGACTCCCGTAAAAAACACGTGCCCGGGCGGCAGAGCTGACCACACCCACTCTGACCGGGCGCGGCCGGGCGCGCTCCGTCTGGGTTCCGACGCCGCCGGGCTGCCTGGCAGTCGGCCGTGCCCCCGCACAGGGGTGACGCAGTGTAGCGCGCGGGCTGTGGGCTCCGTGATGGCTCGCCGTTCCACAGCGCTGACGTCGGCCTTCACATCGTCTAGCGTCATCACATGCCCTGGCTAGTCATCGGCTTGTTAGTAAGCACCAATAAGCGCTACTCTCCTGTCGGCTCTCGCGCTTCTTCCCCCCTCGCCTCACATGGCATGGTGTTACTCTATGCTCGCGATGTTCTTGCTGCTCCCCTGACTGACCTCCGTCCCATCTCCCGTCGCCACCGTCTCCGTACCGCTTCCGTCGCTCTGCTGCCACCGCTTCGTCTTTCGCTCTTGTCCTTCCTGCCCTGTCCGCAGCCGCTGTCGGCTCCCCTTTGCCGCTAACCACTGGGCAGTTGGGGACACTCATCGTCCCCACATCGGTCATAATATGTGCGTTGCCGCCCCTTTCCGCTTAAAGACACACCTCACTAACAACTGCCATCTTACTTCTGGCCCGATATCCCGAAACGTACAGTCCGTCGCGTTGCGGTTTCTGCCCGTGACTTCTCCTGAGACAGGTCGGTCTCTGGTCAAGCCCTCTCCTTCTCTCATCTCTCCGTTTCGCGTTGGCAAGCCTCTCATTTCGGCCGTCTGCCGTCGCCGACCTTCACCTGGGGACCCCCAGAGCTGGACCTCAATCGCAGCGCTGCACGCGCCGCGGCGAATAAACAGGGCGCTGACTTTTTCTGGCGTCCGCGCCGCCGCCGTCGTCGGCCACCCGGGCCGGTGCACGGCCTGGTGCCCTGCCCTCCACGTCGGCAGACGACAGCCGTTGTCCCATCGTCAGTGTCCGGGGGCCGGTCAGCGTCCCGGCGAGGCGGGGCAAACGAACCTGACGCGCCGGCCGAGCGACGCGACTCGGCGAACCGCGGTGGGCATTTCGGTGACGCCGCGGCTGTGACGTCAGCTGGGGTCGGCGCCCGCGGTCCGTTGCAAACAGACTGAGGGGAGCGACCGCTGCCCCGAGCACCGTTCGACCTTGGCGCCAGACGTTCACCCGCCGTCGGCTCCCCTAGGACACGGTGACGTTCACCTGTCTGGCCGGCGCCCCTCCCCTCGGCGCGCCCGCCCGCGCCACGTGCGAATGAATTCGCGCGCCAAGGGCGGCATTCCGCAGAGTCGGGGCTCCTGGGCCGCCCAGCTGCCGGTGCGGCGGGCGCGACACGTCTGAACGCGTCATCCAAGTGGGTTGACCCCGGCCAAGGTCCTCGAACTGCGGGGTCCGTGGCCGGCGCAGTGGTCAGCCCGCCGGCCCGGCGGCACGCGCGGGGCGCTCCCCCTCTCGTCTTCCAGCCGGCAGCTGGGCGGCGGCCGATGTCCTCTGGTGGGGCCTCGTGGCACTGGACACGAGCGGGTGGAAACTGGTTCGCTGCTGGCCGGCCACCGTCGGCCCGCCTCGCGCGATTCGGTCGGCGTGCGACGATGTCCCGTGCCGTGTCATAAGCACGCGGCGATGTCCCGTGCCGTGTCATAAGCACGCGGGCGATGTCCCGTGCCGTGTCATAAGCACGCGGCGATTGTCCCGTGCCGTGTCATAGCACGCGGCGATGTCCCGTGCCGTGTCATAAGCACGCGGCGATGTTCCCGTGCCGTGTCATAAGCACGCGGCGATGTCCCGTGCCGTGTCATAAGCACGCGGCGATGTCCCGTGCCGTGTCATAAGCACGCGGCGATGTCCCGTGCCGTGTCATAAGCACGCGGCGATGGTCACGTGCCCTGGTTCGGAAGCTCGCCGCGCGGCCAGTTTGGCCAGCCGTGGCGCCCGGATTACTTGTTAACGGCCAGCGCCGCTACAGCGGTCCGGGTTAGAGCGCTGTCGGCTGCGATAAGTTGGATGGCAGCAGGCGGATTAGTGCGACAATGCTCCCGTGCTTGGAGTATTGAGTATGGTCGGCACTCGCGCACCGCGGCGGCAGTGCTGGCGTGCCGCGGGCAGCGTTTGGTGGCGTCCGGCGCCTTCTATAATTCCGTGATGTGCAACGGTGATATGCCTGCAAGTAAAATGGTCTTGCACGCCGAGACAGATCATAAAAGCCACGTGAACCGTGCCATGTGCACGAACATGGCTATCAAATTTATCAAGGAAGATGACAGGAGCATTCATAAATCGGCGAGACGCCATCCACAAAGGCCATCAGATACAAGCATGGGCTCAACCTCAATGGACGTCTTCCAGACGCCACCGAACAGATTAATTGGCTCACAGATTCATTGAATTGATGCTATAGGCCCACACTCAGCGTCTCACACCATCCCAAGGACCACCTATTCAGCAATGGTCATATCTGCAAATGAGAGCGAAGCATTCTTGGGTTCAGGTCCACGTAAGCGTGGTTAGGGGCGTTATTGATATGTTGGCTTCACGGAGGTTTTGTTTCCAATGCATCAGCCCAGGTGTCACAGTTTTCCAGGACCTTCGATCAGCCTCCCTTCTAGAACCTTGCAATCCTCCACAGGACTACCTCAGCCGGACTCCGCCTTGTTTTCTGCCCCTTAGCCCCCACCCCCACCCCCCACCCGCCGCTCCGGCCGGCCGACCGACCGGCCGGCCGACCGACGTTCTTCATCGGATGACCCTGAGACCGGCAGCTGCTGGCCTCTGGGGGGCCCCCTTGTCTGGTATTTTATCCCAGGGTCTGGTGGCCCCGCCAGGACCTTCGTCTGACGCTTGTTATTCGGCGCTGCATGCCGACTGCCGCCTGCTCATTAGAGGGCGGACTTGGCCAATGAGGAAACATTGCGGATTAAACCTGGCAGCGTGCCACCAACCGCAATGCTCGAAGCCGCTTTCAGCGTGGAATGGCACTCATCTGGTGAACATGTCGCGTCCCCGAACTTTTCTACCAGCTCTTGTAAAGCAGTTGGTGTGTTTTTTGTTGTTTTGAGATCCGGTGCGGGTACTGACCTCAGCAAGGCCGGGCCAGTTCTGCGCTTGTCGGCAGATCACGGCGGCACTTCACACCGGAATTCCGACCAATCACAGGGGCGCACGACAGCTCCTCGGGCGTGGCGCCCGTTGCGGCGCCGGTGCCTTTTCGCGTACGGTTTTTATCGGCCACGTCGTCTGCGGCTGCGGCGCGCTCCAGGCGGCAGCTGGCGGCACTGCCACAGCTGCCACAGCTGCTACAGGTGCCACGACTGCGACAGCCGGCCCTGGCCTGTCCCGAGGCCAGCGGCGGCCGCCGCCGACGAGACGACCAGTTCACTCACCTCACACCACAAAAAAGCCCGGCGCGCTGCGCGTGAAAAAGTGCGTACCATCCGGCGGCCTTGGCGAAACGAGGCCGCGGAGGGCCGGCCCCGTCTTGTCGCAGCTGCCACCACAGGTACTGATCAGGTCATTCCTCCCCGCCCCCCCCCCCTCCCCCCCCCCCCGGCACGTGGCCGGCCGTGACAGACGGCCACCCTTGGCGGCCGCCCTGGGGGGGGGGGGGGGGAGGACGGCGGTCCGTCGGCGACCTTGGCGCCCCGGTCGAGGGGGCCCGCCTGCGCTGCCTGCACCTCTGACCTCGGCCACCGCCCCTGACCTCGCCACAGTGCCCCGGCGGCGCTCTCTGATGCTTTCGGGCGGTAGCAGCACTCCAATATCCAACGCCATTCCAACAAGCGGACCGAAATCTGCTGTCTTTGCGGCGTTTTGCATCGCTTCCAACCTGGATAACGGCATGTCGCCGGATGTTGCCTAGGCTCCCGCCGACTTCTAAGATATGCGTCGACTTGTAAATGTAGCTTTACGTGCATTGTGTGCATAATTGCCGCATTGCGCTTACAGGTGAAGGAACTAAGGTAAGGAGTCTGTGATTACCGCGGTTCCTCCACTTTTCGACAATGCTGGACATTAGCTGCGGCGACGCGTGGAAAAAATCGGCTGCAAAATGAGTTCAGCACCTCTGCTGTGTGTGACGTTCCTTCGTCTAAAATAGCGCGCAGATTTTCGTCTGCCCACCTGAACGTGAAATAACTGCAAAAAGGTTATGGACGCATAAATCTGGAAGAGTAATTGGCAAAGCAGTTTTTCATGCATTTGTCGTTGCCTTTGAGCCAGGGACGTGGGATCTCTTTGCTCAGCTACTGACGCCGCTACCGTGGACACTAGCTACATGCCGTCGCACCACGCTGCATCCCTTGTATGGATGATCTTTCCAAGATGCGAACTTCTCTCCAATTAACGTTAGTTCGTGTTCGTGTGCCCCTGTGTTTGCGGGTGAGCCCGTGTTCCGTGAGTGCCCTGACCTTGTCGAGGGCTTCCCGCGCGGGCCGAGCGCCAGCGCCGCAGCAGAGCTCGC
>NW_023596448.1:144036-244036 GCF_011947565.3 Pollicipes pollicipes
ACCATCGACCGAGCTGCCGGCCAGCATGCCCGTCAGCCCTCTGATCGTACTGCTGTCTATTCGCTTATCACGCTGCTGTAAGTTCGACTCAGCAGATCTAACAAGAATTGAACATGCGGCCGGAAGTATGCGGAGGGGTAAAGCAAGAACCAAGAGGCGGCTTGCATTGTGCCACTAGATCCATTAAACGCAAATTTTTAGCCAATAATATGGCCAAAAATTCCGCAAGAACCCAGCGCTAGTCTGGAAACATTATAAGGATCTAGAAACAACCAAGATGCAGCATAAAGTCAAAGGCAACAACAAGGACTAAAATCCCACATTGAAGCATGGGTGTAGGAACAGGGGGGCCAGGGGGGCCATGGTCCTCCACTTTTCAAAGTGCGGGGCCAGCAGTGTTGACTGGCCCCCCACATTTTAGATTAAGGTTGCGTTTAGCTTATTTTTGCACTACATTAGACATACCTGCCGATTCACCTAGCTCACCAGCCATCTCCATCAAGATGGGCCATCTTTTTTCGTTTGCTCATTGGCCATTGCTAAGTGTCAAAGCCGCAGGGCCAACGCCGCGCGGCTTATTTAGACTGAAACGCTGGGTGCCTAGGCTGTTGTGTCATGACTTGCGAGTGCCCATGCTCAAAGTCACATGGCATGTTTTTTACCATTAATCAATTCTGGCTGAGTCATGAACATTTTAACACGTACAAGGATTAGTCATGTGAATACAAATTTGGAACCCCATTTCTCTACCATTTGCGTCGATCTCAATAGCTCTGAAGAGCACAGAAAATTATGGGATTTTAGTCTATGTAACAATTATTGGACCGCCTGCGGCGATCAGGGATGTTGTTGCGTCAATGAGCGTCCTTGTGCTGATCCGGAGCCAACTGCGCGGGTCCGGAGGCCCGCCATGTCAGGGAGGAAAACAACGTGATGCGACACATCCCTCTAATGGCCCCCGGATCGACTAGAAAATCCCGTCCCGTTTCGGCAGAATGACAGCCAGAGCACATTTCGCGATAAAACGGAATAGCCCTTCAGCCCCTGACCGAAAACGGTAATGTTCCCTTGGTGTTCTACTCATGAGGCTCCTTGCCCGGAAGGCAATAAGGGGTTTTATTGTTGTTGAATAGAGTGGGTCCAAATGAGTAAAAGGGAAGCCAACAAGGGCCTGAGATGTATGCCTGAGAACGTTCATTCTCCAGAATGGACTAGTGAAACGAATTACGTCAAAAGATTTGAACGCGCCCGCCCGCAACCTCGAGAGCAGGGACAGCGATGGCCCGGGTTGCAGCTTCCGTAAAACCGAACGGCGCCCGCCCCTGCAAGTGCCACCAGACGGCGCACACCGTATTAACCTGTCTTCTGGACCGATAAGTAGTACGAAAACACAAGAAATAGAGATTCTGCCTTTACTCCTCCAATTTCATCACCAAATTCCAGCACCGCTTCGCGGTGCTTTGAGTGTCAATCCGTCCTTATCATCAGTCTAAAAATCGCACACGTGAAATATGTACCCAGACTGCCTTTTTAATGTAAGATTTGATGTCCTGAGGCGTTCAAAGGCACTTCTTACAGAAGCGCCATCATTTTCGTCCGTCCGTTGGGAACAGCTCAATATCAGCTGCTGAGCCGACGCTGCGCGGTCCGCGGAGACTGCAACGCCTGGTGTCGCGGTTTTTGTTACAAGACTTGCGAGTGCGCATGCTCAAAATTACGTCATCGTATTTTTATCACTAATGGATTTAAGTGTTTAAGACAATTATTTTAGAAGCATCATTATTTTTGTCCATCGGTGGGCCACGACCAAAAATTAGCCACCGAGCTAACGCTACGCGGACTACGGAGACTGCAACACCTAGTGTCGAGGTTTGTGTTGCTAAGACTCACGATCGCTCATTAAAAAAAAAAACACGTCACATAGATCGCATCACCTATCAATTCTGTCTGAGTGTTGAAACATTTCCAGACAAACATGGCTTAGTCATGTTTATGCACATTGGTTGACCACTCGATCCGCATTCAAATTTTCATCTTCAAATTTTGATCAAACATATCGGTCGACCTATCTGCTTTTGCGATGGTCCTTAGTGTCTGTGGAACCCAGAATAAATAAGTTCTGGCAAAGCCTCTGAGTTCTATAGGTTAAGAACGAGCAAATTAAGCCATTGTAAATTAGCGACGCAGTGATTTGATCCTTACGGTCGTTCAACGCCCGATTTCTGAGGTCTATTGACTCCAAATGCAAACAGAATTGTTCCCACGGTAGCCTCTGGTTTGTGTTCTAGTTACAGCGTAAAGATAACAATAAAACGAGGAATACCGTGCCCCTTGTTTACAAAAAAACTAAGAAGGCTTTTGTTGTGCAGGCAAAGCATTGACTAAGACCCTGCCTACGCACAGAAGCAGATCAAGTCGTCCACGTTGAATGACGGGAAATGCAATGTCTGTTGGGGCCAATTCATGCCTAAGGCAGGCAGCTTGCCGGCGACTTTTTTCTGTGGTGGAGTGGTGTAAGGAAAGATAATTCGGAAAAAGATATTGCTGCAGGTGTCCAGCATACGTTTTACGCACCAATTAGTAGTAATGCTGATCCAGAAATGTGCAACAAAGTAGCCATACGGTTAGTTCGCGGTCAGTCATTGGGGAGACAGCCGGGCCAGGATATTGGGCGCCGACGGCGGACGGGAGCAGGGCTCAGATAAGGAATATATGACAGAAGGGTCTTCACTCCGTTGCTTGGTTCCAAAGCAGAATCGCCACTTTTATGACTTTGTCATTGCTTTTGGCAGTTTCAAGCTTCCGAGTTTGTTTTCGCCTAAAATACCGCGACCAGTCTTATCTCTTGAAAAGCAGCCAGCGAAATGAAGGCCCGTGAACAATCTGTTGTACTAGGAGCCATCGATTCATCTTCAAAATTGTCAACAGCCTTTGTCCAGGCCGTATTTTATCATCTACGGGTGGAGGCAGACGCCTCCTCATTGGCCCGAAATGTCACCCGTAGGATTTCACCTCCCAGGAAAGACAATGTTGAAATTGACGAATAATCTTGGAAAGCTAGATAGCCGTACGTGCCGAATCACATAGATGGGTCGAATAGACAAGAGTGTGCTCCAGTGAAAAACAGCTGTAGATACATATCTAGAATAGCAGCCATTACATTTGAATAAAGAGCCATTACAATCTCCATGCCTACCACCCCGCCCCCCCCCCCCCCCTCCCCCGCCCCGGTCATCAGGCTTGCTTTCCAGAAAACTTCATAAAGCGGGCCCTGATCCTGCCCCCCCTTTTTGAAACGTGCCTAAACCTATGCATGATGCATGTAAGCATTGTTAGAAACCACTGGGTATTCACCTGAGCTTACGTTATGCGGTGTGCACATGCAATTAATAAAGCACACATGTAAGACATTTTTAATCTCAGACCATTTAAACTGACAGAATGTTGTCACATAGCTGCCCGAGCTCGTGCTGACGAGTGAGCCAATGACGAGCAGGAGTCGGAACCAAACGACTTCAGAGTAAAATTATGGAAACTAGAAACGAGGGTGTGGCTTTTGTGACGAACTAATTGAAACTTATAATCGTACGTTGGGTTTGAAAACAATCAGTGAGAACCAGAACCAAAACATGGCCTTTGCAAAAGACCCCATGTCATCCACAAACAGGTTCCATTAGCAATGAAAGAACCGGCCGCAAAAGAGGGATGATGGCCTCGTTTTGATGACTGTAAATGGGTACCAGAAACCAGCATTAAAAGCCAGGTACATGTCTACCGATAACAGATCAGCAAGGACAAACCCGAATACAACGTCAGTGTCAATGTCAAATGTCATGTCTTATATTCATCATACACCATCATATTTATCAGAATGTTAAGGCTTATTTTTAGCGGACATCAGATTGGCTATTTCCTGCTCATGTGTAAGAATTCAAAAGAATAATATTTCAACCAAAACGATGCATCCGCACCTATTCCAAACATTACCACATTTACAAATTGCCTTGAGCTGTCACCTGCCATGCAAAAATCGTAACAATGGTGCGGCATTTGGTGGTTTTGTTCTCATACTAGTCTGGCATGGGCCAGAACTTCTCAAAATTTGCACTGTAAAATTGCCACGGCCCCTAGCAAGATGGCTACTAGGTAAGCGAGAAGAAACCCGTTCTATATTTGACAACACGTCCCAGTTTTTTCAGAAACCGAATGTTCTGAACTTAGTTTGTTTTCAAGAAAACATCACACGGTAATTGCAACAATTACAGTTTATTGCGTTTTGTGCGCACCAGCAGCCTTGTGTACACGAACCTTAAAGTGCATTGGCATGTTTGAACATCATGCGGTTACAAACCTTTACAACCGTATTAGACCCACAAACTTGGCATCGATATTGCAATAACAATTTTCATTCACTCCAGTGCTTATTACAGCATGTATCAGCACCGATTAACCGATCTTGGGAGCATAGCATCTGACTCAACTTCCTGTCCATTCCTATTTCCCGGCCACTCTCAACGCCATGCTCCTTATATCATGTGCATATCTTGTTGACATCAGTGATTTGCCTTGCCGCGTGAGATTGGCCGTCAACAAATGATGAGTCCGTTGCATGAAAGCCATCCATCCTGAACAAGGCGTTTGCGCGTAATTGGTGCTTTTCAATAAAGCATCTCAAGTTATGGGTGTATACGCGATTACAATTACCTCTTGTCTACCTCAGGATCCTGGAATATGGCACAACACGCGCCAGAGCCACCCGTTGAGCGCACTACCACAGTGTGGAATGCGAGGTTTATTGCCATGGCAACCGGGATTTAATTCTGTGACGACATGAAAGCTTTTCACCGATCAAAAAACCGGTGTGTTGTTCGAATTCGCGGCTTCTCCTAAAGCCATAGGCTGCACATTTACGGAAACCAGAGCGATCTACTTCCTCATTTCTAAAGCCTTGGAGTGCGTTCGGCCGGCAAATCATCTCGGAAAATTTCCTGGGATATTGAAAAATTTTATTGGACGGCGTTCATCACTGCCAACATGGAAGTAACCCAGACCGTTTTCCGTAGCGAGCGAAAATCCCGGAGAATTTTCGGAGCATGGTCAAGACGGAAAATCTGTTTTCGCTATGCATAGCAATGACCCTTGGCCGTGGTTGGTGCATAGGAGACTAGCCTGGGGTATAATCAAGACTGTCTAACGAGATAGAACCGTCCGGACCGAAAAAGTGGCAACACCAGCTTGCGTAAGTACAGAGGTATTTTGGAAGCAAAGCCTACATGACGTCAAGTACACCATATCCGATGATGTCATTGGCACGGAAGTCTCAATTAGCTAGCTGACTGCTACACAACCCATTAGTTTGAACGGCGAGTATGTTTTGGTAACGTGCGGCTAGCGGTTCCCGGTTGGACTGAGAAGAAATTATCTGTCATTTCGCTCTTCACACACATTTACACGGGGTTATATGTCATGCGGCGTCTGTGGTGTATTGTATTCCATGACCAGGCTTATCCGAGGCTGGCTTATCGTTAGAGAGCCTTGGGCTTGTCTGTGCCTTTTGTGCCTGGTAGCGGAGTTGAACAGATCAGCTCGCAGAATTTGCTGTTTGTAGGCACGATTGTATGAGCAGTTGCATTATTGATTTGTAACAGCTCCCATCCTTGTTATCACAGTGATGTAAATACAGTAAAGTAAGTACAGTAAAACCCTACGATACGGGCCTTACGATGCTACAGTAAACAGTGTTTGTACGTCAGGTCTTGTACACACATGCATAATAAAATATTCACAGGTCGAGCATTTTCAATGCGACCAATCGTTTAAAACAAACTGCACAGGGAATCTCTCGTGCAAGGCGTAGTCATGGCAACTGATCGCAACCCACGAATATGAAGTGCCTGGCAAACGCGATACGCGGTGCGCTACAAACACCGCATGACGTTTAACCCCTAGTCATATATACCCCACGGAAAAAAATATAAAATTCTGATGCGGTTAAGCTCTTCCGAGATTCAATTTCCTTTCCAGAATGCTGCTTGCATGACAAAACCGTAGACCATTCATTCAGGGTCCAACTGGGAAGCGTCAGACGCACGCCACCAAAATATACTCACCATTCAAACTAATCGGTTGTGTGGCAGCCAGCTGGCTAATTGAGAAGCTTCCGTGTCACTAACGTCATCAAATATGGTGTACATGACGTTATGCAGGCTTTGTGTCCAGACCACCTCTTTTCCCACGCAGCTCGGTGTTACCTCTTTTGAGAGTGTTAAGTGATACGGACAAAAAAAAAAAAAAAACGCTGGGTATAGTTTTCGGACTGGCCGAGTGTAAATGGAAAATCCCCGCGGATGATTATCGGACAGATAATTGATCGTTCAGTAATTTTCCCTTGGCCAAGCACACCCTTGGTCTTGCTTGCGTCTGCCTTAAAGCGTCACGCTGTCGCCCATGGCAACCGATGAAATTGTCGGCAAAAACTGCCTTAAATTGCTGCAGTCCGCCATAGCGTTCCACTAATTCACTGCAGAATCTGGATGAAAAAGTATAAGTTCCACAACAATAACCACTGAAGTTGATAAAAAAGACTGAAAGTGTCCACAAAATCACAAAAAGCTTTACATTCATTGAAAGGGAAGTCTTGAAAAGCTATGAAAGTTTACCCCCAATGACGTCAATCGGCTGAATCGCGCAAGCACGTGTAGAGACATTGGATTGCAATGGCCTGGTAATAGCCTTATTCCTCGAAGAAAAAACCGGAAGAATAGAGGTATGGATCGGTTGATATTTTGGCAACATGCTATTGTCGAAACAATATCAGAAGCTACTGCTTCGATAAAGGCAGTGTTACCGAAATAGTGGTAGGCCTGGCGAGGACAGCCTGCTTTGCAAGCATAAACATACAATAATTTCATAAATTTTGTCGTGAAGCTTTTTTGCACATTCAGAATGAATCTCAGTCTTGATTCAAACACTTGTTATTCCCTATCAGAACGCGTTCTAAAATCTTCTGCTATTGTATATATTGTTTCGATAAAGGTATGTTGTCGAAATATCATCTCATCTGTATCTCTATTTTGCTGTTTTTATCTGAGGAATAATGCTATTACTACTGTCTTATCTATGTGAATAATGTTCCTCACGAACGCACTGATCAACTTACCTAAAAACGTGTCTCTAGTATTTCTGCTTCCGTCACAGCGTCGGTCTTGAGAAGCACCGCACGGCGTTGTACGCTCCGCGCGAGCGGCGGGTGCTAACCGACGATGCCGCGGAACGCACGGGGCGGCAGGCATTGTTTCATGAACGGAGCCATGCAACATAGAAGCATGGTAAACACATGATAATATAATATACTAGTATTCTCCCAGTGGAACAAGGCACATGCCTGTTAGGTTGTGTGTCACTCCGGGTCGTGGTCTCGTATGTATGACGTTGTAAACCTGAAAAGTGGGATGTTTGAAAAAACTGACCTTTCACCTGCGGTCATGGGTGTTGATTATTGATCGAGCAGCATGATACAATCGCAATATGTTGCAAGGAGCAATTCACTGGTGTTTCTTGTAAAGATCCGTTTTTGTTATTTTGGAAACAACAGAGTCGCATCGGTTTCCCCTATCAGTTCGCGTTCTGAAAAAACAGGAGGATCAGGAGGGGGGGGGGGAAGACTCTGAAAACAAAAATGGCAGTAATATTTGTTTCCCGGTCTTAAGCTATATGAAGCTTATGTGAAAAATTGTCCATTTTACGCTGCATTAACGATTTTGTGATTTTATCCCTTGCTTTTCTCAGCACAGCCGCCCAAGGCGTAAAGGAGGGAAGTCTGCACGAGCAGCGTCTGACTCTCACCCATAACGAATTTACCAGAGAAACACGCCTTTCGGTGGGACCCAGATCGCCCGGGAACCCGGAAGGTAAAATGAAATGCGCCAGACGCCACCAGCTCAAGGGAGATCCATAATGCATTAATCACGTACACGTGTGGCCCATTTGTATCAGTGACAGGCACCGGATGACACCTTTTTAAACGACATGGCCCCCTCCACCCCCCATCCCCCCACCCCCCACCCAGCTGTTGGAAAGCACGCGCGGCGCAATTGCATCGGCAGCAGATGGCGTATGCAACGGGGCCTCACAGAGGCCCATGTCCGCGCCCGGTACGAGCAGCGCCGGCGCTGCACCACGCGTCGGACCCGCCGCGCTGGAGCGGGCTACCAGCTGCGTATTGCCCATGGCAGAAAGGTGGGCCCGTGGAAAAAAACTGAAAGGCGCAGAGTCGGGCCAAAGGGATTTAATCTTGCCAGAGCGTCATTGTGGGCCGCATGCATCAGCCTGGTCCATACACGGCTGGATGGATGTGCATTTCTTACTTAGGGAGTACATGGGGACCGCATTAACCCTCACCCGATACGCCGTTTTTTAACGCGGACCGATAGCGGAAGGGGTGGGGGCCCGATGCGACCTCTCTGGTGTTTCGAAACCAATGCCAATGGAGTTGAGCAGAAAAGGCCTTTGGGGTCGTCTCAACAAGATCTCGGGATCAATACTAGTCTTAATGTTGTTAGGTCAATAATATATGTGATGTCTTTTGAGCATACACTCATGATATATAGCTCCACCGATATATCAATGTCGGCCCACCACGCGCGTTCCGCGGCGTCGTCGGTTGCCTCCCGGCTCCCATCCGCGCCGGTAGCAGATCGTCGTGCAGTGTTCCTAAAAAAAAAAAACGGCCGCTTCCCCGTAACCAGAAAAGCTAGGAACACGCTTTCGGTGTCCAAACACACACAATGAATGTTCCATGGGCTGCTGTAAATTTGGGTACGATTGCGGGACAGGTTAGAGAGGTATCCTAAAAAACCTTTGGGGCTCACGTCGAACCCTTCCTCTATCAGTGCGAGGGTGTACACGCAAATTTTCATAAAGAGGTAACCAGTAGCAAATCCAGGACTTTGCAACAACACACCAGCTGTCCTATGAGGTCAGTGAAAGGCTGGCATTTGGTTGTCTCTGAGGATAATGTTTGCTATTTCATGGTGATAGCACCCGTACTGAAACAGGAAAGCTCTGGAAGCCATTCATTCTGCGGTGCTCATTCATGTGCATATTTTCTTTGCACTTGTGAGCATGGCATTGTACGGATGCAAATATGGTATGCTTCATAACCGTTTTTGCTAAGATTTGTGGAAGGGAACCTTTATTTGGTGCGCGGCGGAAGCGGCGAAGTGGGCGCAAGGAGCGAGGAACAGCGGAAGCAGAAACGTTTTTGGCGAGAGCCGTGTCGGGGAGGGAGAAATGGCGAGGGGGCGCGTGGCTTGGAAGGCAGGGTACCGAGCTGTGTACGCTGTTTGGGGGCCAGCAGGAGTGACGTGCTGCGTGGCTCAAATACATAACATTTTTGAGATCCGCTAGCTGCTTTTACAAGCTATTTCGGCACATGAGCTCAAGATGGCGGAACCTGGGAATTTGGACTTGAGAATCATTCCGCAGTTCAGTGGCCAGGAATCCATTGTGGAGTGGCTCGATAAGGTGGACCTAGTGTGCAGACTGAAAGGAGTGAGCGACCAGTTAAACGTGGTTCCCCCCAGGCTCACTGGTGGGGCATCCAGCGTGTGTCAGCAACTTTCCGATAAGGATAAGCAGAAGCCGAGCGAGATAAAGGACGCCCTGATCACGGCTTTCGCCGTCGGCAAATTTGACGCATACTAGAAATTCGTCTATAGGCGTCTCAGAGCCGGCGAAGTCGCCGACGTCTTCTTTGCAGACTTGCGCAGCCTGGCCAATCTGTTTGGCGGTTTGTCTGGGACGGGGTTGATCTGCGTCTTCGTGGCTGGCTCGCCAGAGACAGTGCGGCACGCGCTGAGGGCCAGCGCGCGCGTGGAGGCCCTGGGCCTGACTGAGGTGCTGGGCCGGGCACGCGCCCTGGTTGCGGAGGAGTTTATCTCATCTTTTTGTAATTTTACAGCTAGAAATGTTGGCTGGGGGGGGGAATCAGCATTGAGGGGGTGCAACCCAACATAGATATTGCGCAGTGCTCCAGAAATCAAATTGAATTGACACTCCTGCATTAGACATGACAGACATCGCGGACAACCTTAGATGTGCATGCTACTTGCATGCAAAGGGCAATTTTGGCTTGCTGATTTAATTTCCACCAATTTTTGGATCTTGTTAACGAAATGTGTCGTTCTGCAGCAGCTGATGTTTTTGTGATCTAACTTGCATATGTTTACACCGGCGTACATAAAATAAAAAAAGATGGCAGCCAGCAATTTTTAATCCTCACCCTGATTCGCCAGTTTTTATACCACGGACAGGTGGAGCGGGTGGGAAGGATTCCCTGACGTTTGTAAACTAAAGAAGGTAAACCCTCGCAAAAAAATAAACAGACGGTGAGCTGTCTTTAGCGAGAACTCGTGATTGGTAACAAGTCTCATGTTGTTAACTGTCCCCACTAGACCAAGTTGAAGGTCAAATTTTCCTGAAAACCAAACATCAGCTTTGCATGTTCATACATATAAAACCATGCAGTAAAGTGACATGGAACATGAAGAGGTATGTTCCTTGTTTAATCATGAGTACAATGGCATATAGTTTTATGTGTTTGGAGCCTATATTTATAAGGTAGGGTTTTGTTCATGTAACAGTGCTAACCCGCCGCGCGCAGTCCGCAGAATCGTCGCTTGCGCTTCGCCGCACCCGCCTGCCTTGAATTGTCTTGCAATGGTCGTAAAAAACATCGCTACTCTGAAACCAGCATTGCTAGGGGCACTTTTTTGGTGTCAACACGCGCACAACGGATACACCAGAGGCTACCAAGGATGTTAGCTAGACCGCACAATATGCCGCATTGGTACCCCAGAAAACCGTAGCGGGAGGGGTGTTGCATAGCCCCCCCTCTCCCCCCTCCTGTCATGGCGAGTAACTTGTTCAGAAAAGCCTATCCGCCTGGCGTGAAGTTTTTGAAAAAAAAACATAAATCTACCTGTTGGGGCGCGGCGGAGGGCGTCCACTAGTTAAAACGTGTCGCGCCAGGCTTGGAGCATGCCAAAGGCATGGTGGATAGTTTGGTGACGGTTGAGATAGGGTTCGAAGAGTACATTCGATTTTCATAAGGGGGCATGGCCTCGTGGAGACTCCCTATATTTGACGTCATTTCCAGTGCCGCTTGCTGCTGTTTCGGAATCTGCCGTGCATTTTGCTGCCTTGGCTATCGACGTCTTTCGTTGTTGTTTTTTTTTTGGGGGGGGGGGGGGTCGAGGAAAGCAAATCCAGCCGTAGACCGAGTTTAAACGTGAGGCCCCGACAAGTCCCGAGGGTGGAAGACAACTCCTGTTGTGACTGGGCTATCTCATTAGTCCAGGGCAGGTACACCTGCTTTCCTAGCTGCAGCACATACCCTGACATTTGTTCAAGGGCAGTGTATGACTGGACGTTTCGGTTATGTATATGATATTGAAAATTGCAGTAATGAAAGAGGCTTTCCGTGATAGGCTGATTTCTGATGACGCTACTGGGCATGGACTCAATGACCATTTGATATCGTATTACGCTACTGGCGACAATATTCCCTCCAAAAATTTAGTCGGCGACAAAAACTACATTTTTACTACCCCTGTAGCCGGTCCTGCGGTGGAAATCTTATTTGACCTCCTGCGCACCATTATGCAAGAAACACATTTCATTGGTCATGCTGTTCGAACGAGTCTGCTTTGTTTTGCTTGCAGCGCACTAATTTGTCAAAGTGTGGTAACTGCTACGAAGGCTTGAAACGCTCTGTTCATGCAAAAATTCATGCAAACAGGAATGTATTATCCCGCAAGCTCAACAACAAATTATACCAAAGCCTTGATTTCTCCTCTAAGGCGCATACCATGGTGGCCTTCGAGGCGCACTTTGGCTTTGGATATGGGAGTGTCACAGGGTCTGTAGCGACGCAATGGCTCAAATTTTAATCAATGCGCTTCCCGACAAGAGGTCCTTGCCGCCTGTTGAGCCAATCACAAACGTGCTCTCATTCGCAACAGTAGAGGTACCATGGCGCTTGTCATGAAGGGGATATCTAAAATTGCAGGGAAAAACATATCGCTGTTACAAAGCGTTACCAGTGTGATTTTGACTTCGTAGGACCCTTTTTAATTCATGAAATGACATCTGAGAGCCCATCTAAACACTTAATCCAGAGAGGAGCCTATCTGAGATCCCACAAGGTCCATCTTATAGCAGAGGGAAGGCCAAAGCATTGGTAAGAAGGGGTGGGGTGGGGGGGGGGGGGGGGGGGGCACACAGCTGGATACGGGCTCCCGGTGAAAAGACACCCAGACGAATCACCAGATTTGCTCATTCCATTTCGTTGGGTCCAGCTTTGTTCATTTGTCATCATTGTTCCCTGAGGGACCCAGTGGACTAAACACTAAGGAGACCCCTTACCTTTCGTGGACATGGAGTCCCGTAAGTAGAACACTAAGCAGCTCCATCGCCTTTTCCGGTCAGGGATTGAAGGGAGCTTTCGTCCAAACCAGCGTCCTGGAATAACCGGCTTTGGGTGTAAAGCAACCCCCTATGCTAAATTTTTTCACTCTTTTTCCCCATATTATATGTGAAGTTTTCATTCCTGCCTGACATTGTTTAATCGCACATGCCAAACCCATATTTCCCTCTCTGAGGTTTTCAGATGTCACAACAAATCGAGCTCACTTGAAACCGCCAAGCATAAACAAGGCTCCACAGAACCTGGGCACCTATGGCTTTGTCAGCCTAACCTAAATCTGAATCATGTCTGTGTACGCACAGAGCAAGGGCGTCAGGTACCTACAAGCCCAAGACCTCCCGGCGACTCCAGCCGCTTCCACGCATCAAGTTTGGTTTATTTACGAAATGCATCACAATCGGCGACAGTGTGCCAAATGCAAGGTTTACACGGATCCCAATTTTTTTTTGTATCACCACCACACCACGAAAGCAGAGCGTGGTGCAAACACCAGCAAGGCCTGGTAGAGAATTTTGCTCCAGGTATTTCTTTTACCCGAAGAAACTTGACGGCTAAATCGCATCACTCCCGAAATGCAGGAGAGAAAAATTCAAGCAATGTCTTCTAAATAAAATTTACAAGATGGATATCACAATTTGAGCACTTATTTGAACAGATTTTAAGTCAAATCAGCTGATAACAAAACCTTTCCGAAAAGTTTCAGTCTTTATATTTATCTAACTACTTTTGTATTTCTGGGTATCATACGAGTGTGATACCACTTTATGCTTTCTTCCTTTCCCATTGCCTTTAAAGGTACCAGCTGTTGCTTAAAATGTTGACCAAGTTCTGTGCAATGCGCTCCAACTGCATACTTGCACGTAATTTGTCCATAAATTGGATCAATTCGCCAGCCACCCAGTTTGATATGCACCCAAGAGTGAACAATTCACAGGGAATGAAGGAGACAATTTAAAGCACGAAGTTTGTTTTTGCCGTCATTTTTGCCCTGTTAAACCCTCGGTTAGCCATTTTTGGTCCATGGCGGTGCTCGATAATGATAAATGTAAGCCTTTCGAGTGCATAATTCACGAGGCTACCTGACATGGCTATCCTTATGCTGTCATATAGAGCATTGGGACATACCTGCCGCGGCTAATACAGAAGTGTTTGATGACGAAATTCTGCCCTCCGAAAATGTTTATCATGCACACCTCTCACTTGTTTCACATTTTAATCTCGTAAGTTGGTGGACTTGGTTGCTATTTATATTCGGGGGTGAGTGGGATGACCCTGTCTGTCAGAAAACTGTGCAAACTGTGGTGCCGACTTTTTGTTTTGGGGGACCAGAAAGAAGCGTGCCCTGAAAAAGTCAGTACGTCTCCTGCGGACCAAGTAATTGCTCACCTCACCCGTTTTTAACACACGACTTGTAACCATAGTTAGCCATTTGCCGTTTTATTCCATCGAATTTTGTCTAAGACAAATTATGATGCCACAAGGCATGCAATAGGCTTATTTTGTTCTATATTCTTGATTATTTGTCCCAAATTTCTTGAAGTGGTACCTCATGGTTGCTTAACCGGATGTTTTCCATACTTGTCATGATTTGCTGCTTGGAAAATGACTGTGCTGTATATATGTACTATATTTTTAACACTGGAATGCTCTAAGCTGCATAGCAATTATAATATGAGGTAAATATTATCATGAAGCAAATAGTCAGACCATTCCATTGAAAATGTGAAGTCAACATCTTAAACTATGTCATTAGATATTAATTAACAAGGCTAAGTAGATGCCTTTGCTGCAGCTAAAAAGGCAAGCAGCAATACTGGCATGGTCATCTAAAAGTTATGTTACTTTTGGAGAAGAGCGATTGCTTTGTGCAGCGTACCCATTATTGCCCTTGACAGAGGTTAACCAAGGCAATCAGAAGAAGTTGTTCAAAGTGATTTAAAGTGTTTTCATTTGTGTGTTGTCAAGTTTTTCGGATGTCAAGAAGCTTACACAAAATGAACTGAATACAAATGCAAATTGAAACCAGCCAAAAAATAAGCTTTATCATGTTTTATCATAACTGCTGCCGTCAACAGATAGGTGAGTTGAGATTACGTTCAACATATGGGCTACTCTAAGTTAAATTAAGTTGGTTAAGTACATGGCAAGCGACAATAGGAGTGGTGCAGGAATCTGTAAGTCACCACAGCTGCTGTGATACCAACAGCTTAGACAGGATGACATGAAGTAAGTCCTCTTTAGGTTAGGCATAGTGAGGCTACTTTCATGGAAATAAGCATTGGTATTTTGTAAGAAACAGTGGCAAAATGTTTGTTTTCCGCGACCTCATCTTAACAGCAGCCAGAGGTATGTGTATTGTGCTTGACTTGGTGATCACCTGATGTGTAGGAGTCCAAGTTTTGTTTTTGCTTGAGCGGTTTATCCTTGTTGAATTTTCTGTTGTTATTTTATTGTTGAATTCCTTTGGTTCGTTTTGTGTTAAAATGCCGTGGAAGGATAGTGCAGAGTGCAGCATCAAGTTAATGGTGATAGTGAATTTTGCTATGCTCATTACACTGTAATAAAATTGCCATGCTTTAATGTATTCTGTTTCCGTTTAATGGCCTAAGATGTTAAGAAAAAAGCAGTTTTGTCAGATTTATGATATTACGTCCATGCCTACTTGAAACAGATGTCTGCTGAAGCATCAGTCACTAGCTCATAAGTTCTATCTTTTATCAATTGAGTTTTTCACTCCTGGACGGTCTTTTTGCGATGACATTTTTCACCCCCGCCCTAGTTCAAAAGCAATTCTGGCTCACTGGTCCAAACAAGCCAACCGGGGTACTTGCCGGCTACTATTCTGGAGACACGGTGGCCGGGGCCCCCTGGTCGATCACGAGGGCACAAAGGGATGCAAACTGTTTTGGTCCTCTCCCTGGCGCGGAGGGCTCTCAGACCGGAGCAGTTGATTCCGGATCGACGCTGGGGCCTCTTTGACGCCTAAGGATCGCTTACCAACACAGGGGTCGAATAATTGGCAGATGATTCTAGTTCAGCTCATTCGCCCCCTGACTGAAATGGTGTGGAGGTCCAGGGCTTCGTTCATTCTTGGGCCCACTCCGACACAATGCTCTTCCACTGTCTCATTATGAACCATTGCCATTTTTCCTATCTCCTTTCATTATCAGCGGGCCGATCAATTTAAGAGACTCTCGGACATTCCGGGTCGCATTCCTGTCCCTACTCGGGAAAAGGAACCATTGCTGACTCTGGGTCTTTGCCGACCTAGAGTCCCCTGTTATGCGTACTGCGCCCCCCCCCCCCCCCCTGACCAACACAGCAGTTCCCCATTGCCTAAGGTATCCTGACCAATGCAAAGGGTCTTCTGACTGACAATCGTAGGCCCCAAAATGGTCCCGGATTTTGAAAAGGGCTCTAGGCCTCCATGGAAAGATTTCTCGAAATTAGTGGTCGCGAATGGACCGGCGGGCCCTCATTGCCCCCAGGGGCCAACAATCGACGCAAGGGGCCCACTGATGGACATTTGTGGGCCAGGATCCTTTTATACAGTCTCTGGCCAACTCTTCGGGACCCCTAGTCGAACCCTTGATTGTCGGCCCTGAAGAGCGCTAGGGGCCCCGTCTGGACCAAAGGGGAGACGTGTGCCCCCACTGCCCCCTAATATTGCTGTCTAACCTGCCCCCCCCCCGCTCCCCCTGTGCTAGCAAAGGGCCCCAAATCAGTCAGTCAGAGGCAATGTTGGAGGAGGCTCGAAGAGCCAGGAGGATCCACCGGGTCAGATGATCAAAGGCTTGATTGGAAGGTCTAAGAGTACGAAAGACTGGTCGGTGTAATATTGAGGGGTGGCAACCTGCGGGGACTGACCCTCGAATGACAGTCAGAGGGCCCTTTGCACTGATGAGGGACATCCTGAGTCGATATATGTCTATATATCGATCAGGCACCACCAGTGCTGCACAGTCCGCTCCGTATTGGTATTGGAGCAGACTGTGGGAAGTAGGCCTAAGGGCCCACTTCCCAATCAGCTACAAAGCTGGGACCAGTGATTTACACTGGTCGGCGCACCTGTATCCATCAGTAGCACCCAGTGCCTAACAGAGTGCCCTTTACTCGCAACGGGCCCGAAGCGACCAAGGACAGTGTTCTATGAGTCCCTAAGAGGGACCCGGGCGGCCCAACAGAACAGATTATCGAATGCCCGGCTGAAAGGCATAAGGGACCGCAAGATTGGCTGTAGGTCACATAAAAAACCATGTTCCGTACGGTGATGGCCTGAAATATCTCAGAGGCCCTCTTGTACCTTTAAAGAACCCTGAGATAATGTGGGTGTGGGTGTGGGTGTATACTTGGCCAGAAACCACGACCACCAGACAGATGGCTTCGTGCCAGCCTGAACTCTGGGGGCCCATTTGCCAAACAGGAGCAATATCGGGGGCCACGATTGGCGTTGGTCTGGGTCTCTGAAACAGTGGTTGGGCCCCTTTGTCATTCAGGCGCCCACAGTGCATGACAGGGGGACATATCCCGGCTAGTGGCTCCCAGACGGTCACGGGTTTTGTTTGATGAGGTTTGAAGAAGGGCCGGAGGACCCCGCGGGACCCAAGATCAACGGCACGATTGGACTCGCGGTCCCACCCGTAGTAGCATGACCTGAGACGTCAGTCAGAGGGATTCTTTTAGGTCCCTTTTGCTAGGGTTCTGCATCCCTGTCATATTGAGCCTGGACACTGAGCCAAACAGTCGGCTCCATGTCCGTCTGAGCCCTTGAGACCCATTTCACAAGCGGGAATGAGGCCGGGGCCCGCGATTTACAATGTTCAGGGTCCCTGACACAATGATGGGTTCCTGTGTCGTCAGGGATCAGCTGCGCGGGTCAAGCTTCCCGCTTCAGGGGGCGGACCAATACGATGCGATGCATCACTATAAGGGCCTCCCGTCGGCCAGGGGATGCCGCCCCGCGTCGCCAGCATGACGGCCGGAGGACACACCGCGGTGGGACAGAATGACCCTTTGTCCTTTCACCGGGAACAAAAATGTGCCTCGTAGTAATCTACTCAAGGGGGTCATTTTTCCGGAAATGAAAGGCCTCCTTAGCGTTGAATGGAGTGGGCCGAAATAAGTTGAACGCGCTAATTATATCTACATATAATATACATATATATATATATATATATATATACATATATATATATATATATATATATATATATATATATATATAATAAAATGTCTTATATATATATTTTTTATATAATAAAATAAAATCTCCCATGTTTGCTGGGGACCGTACATTCCTTGCAGAATCGACTGGTGAAACAAATAACATCAAAAGTTCGAGTCTGCGCACCGGGTGCCGATAGGGTAGTGGTTAATGCGCCTACGTTAACCGCAGCGCGTCTAGGAAACTTCAGGTCCGGGGTTCGATTCCTCGCGGTGCCCGCTCTTCTCGCCAGGGTGAGAGGCTGGCGACGCAGTGTAGCCCAAGCCGCTGAGTGCATCATAAAGCCCCGATGGCACGCCTGTAATCTCGGGGAGCGAGGAAAGCGACGGCATGGGCCGCAGTTTTCGTAAAACTTAACGGCACAGGCCACTGCAAGTAATGCCAGGGGGCACTTTGCGCGGAACAACAACCAAATAAAATGATGTTCCTGATTTTGTGTTCTACATTAACTCGTACAGCTCAAACATAACAGCAGGCGAACCTTTTCTTACAGCTTCGAGGTTGTCCTCTGGACAGATTAGGATTTGCAGCAGCACGAAAAATATATATTTTACCTTCACTGCTCCAGTTGCACCACCAGAGTCCAGCACCACTTCGCGGCGCTGTGAGGACCAATACGTTTTGTCATAAAATTAAAAACCGCACAGATAAAATAAAAGCTCGGAATATCACTGAACGATCTGGTGTCCAAAGGCGAAGAGAGGTACTTCTTTGAAATGTGCCATCATTTCCGTCCACCTGGTGGCCACAGTGTCGGCAGCGGGGCCGACGCTGCGCGTCCCAGGGAGACTACAACGCCTGGCGTCGAGGTCTGTGCTGCTGAGATATGCGAACGCACGTGCACAAAACTACGTCACATAATTTATGCCATGAATCGATTCTGACTGAGTGTTGAACATGTCCACACAAACATGGCTTGGCCATGTTCATACGAATTATTGACCCATCTTGATCTTCAACCTACATTCGCGGAATCCTGAATATCTGTATGCAACCCAGACACAAATTCTGACTTTTCTGAGTTTTATCGCTTTAAAAAGAGTTCACTGAACCATTGCAAAATGGAGAGCACTGGCGATCTATTCTAATGATTATGATCTAAATAATAACTTGTTAATTCTTGTTAATCCTAAGGGCCCTTGTTAACCCCGCGAACCCCCCCCCCCCCCCGCCCCCTTGCCAAGGCTCTGGCCGCGCCCCTGGTCCCTGGTTTTAGTTTTTAAAGTTAATTAGCTTAATTCAGCTTATTTTTTTTTGTAATGTGGCGTAAGGGAAATCAGTATGCTAAAAACTACTAGTGGTATTGATTTAAAAAAAAAAACATCGTGAGGGTCCGGGCTTAATAACCAAACACTTTGCTGATCTCTGGAAGTCCTAAAATTGAATGCGGTTGGAAATGAGCTCTACTACTGTAATTGGCATGTCAAGCATTAACATTGACTGATTTGCAGAAAAAACTCGTTTACCACACACACCATTAGTGCGTCAGAAAGTTCCAATGACTTCGAGCAAATTGGAACACGAGCCCCCTGTGTCTGAATATAGATAAGAGTATGAATAAGAATGCAGACTGGCCTTCTGATCTATCAAACATAGTTAGCCAGACGACGAAGGCAGTCTCTTGCTTAGAATCTTTCCAGCGAACATGTCTTCAAGGCATCGAAAACACACCCTTGACACGTACCTCCCAACGTAACGCAACTTGTACGTTATCCCCAGGCGGGATGCGTCGCCCTGCCCGAGACCAATCCAAATTCAGGGGTAGAGAGTGGCATTCATAAAATGCTAACTCACCGGAAACACAGGAGCTTTCAATGCCGATTCATACCAATACTAGCTTGTATAATAATGAAAACATATCAGGGTGAGAAACGAATTGTTGGTCGGATTCGGTTCTAAAGACCTTGATTCCAGATGATTGTCTGCATGCCGAAACATTATGCCTTCACGATGAAATTATTTGCAGGGCTTGAGTTGCACCAGCGTAAGACGCCATTGCTGTTGGTTGTTGTCGGGCTTGGAAATGCAGACAAACCACGTCTTAATGAGTTTAATGTCGTGTAATCATTCATAACACACACAGCTTTGCAAATAATTAATGATAGTTGTCGTGCAACACCCCTCAAACTGCAAATGCTGCTAACATGGGTAGGGTCTTTGACATGATTAAGAGGCTCGTTTAACATGCAAATAATCTTAGTTGGATACAAAATGTTTGCTTATGCATACTAGTAACATTGCATCGAAACCGTTTGTTGTCAGAGTGTTAAGTGTATACTAGAACCTCCTGGAAATATTTTGAACCTTTTAAAACTTTTCAGTGATTCAAATTATCGTGAAAGCCGTTTTCACGCAGGTAATATATATATATATATATATATATATATATATATATATATATATATATGCAATCTGCATAGGATGTCCATGAATCTAACGTTCTTTGTTCAACACAAGTGCAACTGCGTACATTGCTCAACGTTGTAAAGCCAACTGTCCGAACTAGCAAGCAGTTCGTTTCTCAAGAGCAAACGCTAAAGGTATCGTGAAGTCCTGCGCCTGGGAGCCATACGACTCGCCGGTCGGGGTCGGGCCGCCCCTGCCCGCCACACGGGGGAGGGCGCCTCTCGTGCTCGGCGTGCCGCGGGGTGTGCCGCGATCCGGCCGGGGCCGCGTCCCCCACCTGCATGCCGCTGACGCTGACCCCGTTAGATCGCAGCGATTTCTGCCGTGCGAGGATTGTTTTGCTAGTAGTTTCATTCACGCCGGTTTGGAGGCGCCTGATAACGCACTCGATTTCCGGACGTTGACTAAGATAGTGGTATGATAATGCTGCAGGCATCATAAATTCGGGTATGACACTTAACAAAAAAAAAAACAATCCAAAAATATGACGCTAATTCGACGCTAAAATTCCAGCTCCCGGAACAGGTTCGAATAAAAAGAGCGCAGAAAGATCTATGCCAAATAGAACGGCAGCTTCCGCAAAGCAAATGCAGGACACGATCAGCCGTACGCAGTGCGGCAAATACCTGGCTTCTTGAAGCCAACTTAATTTCCGAGGTCCAAAGTCAAACAAGACTGCAAAGTACACCCATTGTCATAAGTCGTATGCATCCCGCAAGGTGTCTTGCAACACGCACTCAAGCTGCATCACCTTGACCAGGCTGTTGGCAGTCTGTAAAGTATTCTGATGCCGGACCGCTCAGTTACAAGCATTCCTCGGGCACGGGCAGCGATATCTCGCCCACCTCCAAGGCCTGGCAGCTTTTGCCAAAGGATCAGCTCTCACAATGGTGACCAGTCCCCTCTTGCCCGCCGCGGCGATTACCCAGCGGGGTGGCGGGAGAGCGGCGGTGGTCGCCAGGCGCCGCCACCGTGAAGAAGTGTGCGTATGGAGAAGGTGGTCTTCTGACTCGTAAACACAACTATTTAACACACCGTCGAAAAACCATCCTACCAGTACCGGCCCCCAAAACCATCTAAAACCACTTTGGAGCGCTTTGAACACTTTTTCACTAAAAAGCTTGACAGTACTGGATTTTTTCGTTGTTGCATAAAAGACATGACGACCCGTTGACTGAACACCAGCGTAGATGGAACCAGGGTCAGAAATGTACATTGATATATCCTACCCTTGTTGCCTGTAGAAGTGTATCCTTTATTCAAGATCCATCAGTGCAAATTATAAGAAAGTAGTTTTAAGAATGTTCGCGCGCAGCCTGGATGAAGAACACTTATGGCCAGCGTTCCGGTCTCCACGGGCCGCGCAATACCGGCCCGGCAGCTAACACCTGGCAGCGCTTAACGGGCGGTCAGGACAAAGACGCATCGGAAAGTGATAATTTTGAATAATTTCCTTGCGCTTTATGAAATCAATTCGTCTATGTAAGCAAGACATCAAGGACACTATATTTCACCTTGCGATGATATTGGGATCGGGTTAGCACGCAAACCGCCACGAACCTGTGGCGTAATCTTTATTGCTCGTGTTGCCGTAACTGCTAGTTCCGCTCAGAGAACCAAAATCGGAGGTGCACAGGTGAAGCTTCCCATCACGAGATGGAGAACGTTCATCCAAGCCGGGGCTCCTAGCAGCCTGTCATTCCAGCAATATAGGGACTGGATCCCTGGCTGCTCCGGAGGCCCTCGGAGGGATAAGTCATGCACCGCACCGGTCCCTTCTCTGATACTGCAGGTGTTCTGACCGATGACATGTGCCCTACCTGACACCGGGTCGTCTCAGGGCCCTCACTGACGGCTAGTGATCCCTCACCAGCGCAGGGAGTCAGAAAATTGCCTGGAGGCTCCACCAACGATTGAAAGAGGCTCTTTGACAGCCGGGATCCGGCGCCTGTTCCTGCTCAAAAATGTGCCGCTGGCCGATTTGGGGCCCACTGTCGACACAGCGTCTCCCGTTAGGCACTGTGAGCCCCTAATCACCTCAGTCGCTTTACTGTTTTAGGGGTTCCGACCAGAGAAAAAGGCCTTCTAATTGACGTTTACAACCCCGATCTTGTCCCTGCCTGGGGATGAGGCCCCCAAGGCTTGATCGGCACGGAACCGACTGTTTGGCATTGGTGGTCTCGGTCAGCCGACTGACATAAAGCCCTCAGTGTCCCAGGGGCCCTGCGATCGATTCATCTGACTGATGGTTTAGAGTCTGACCTACAGCTAGGCTCTCCCTTCATATGACGTCCGGCATGCCCTGCGGGCACTCTAATCGGACTCTTGCTTGTCAGCAACAGGGATCCCAAAGGATCTCGCAGGGCCTAAGAAAGTCTACTTGTTCATAAGCTTCCCTGCTTGCATCCATAGTGACGGCGCCTTCAGAAAATAGTTGTTCGTAAACTAGCTGGTTTGGGCTCCGCAGTGATGTTCCTGCAATCGGGTGGCTGTAGAAAATAAAGTTAACGATGCCCCGACACCAAGGTACTTGGTATCTCTTCGTCGAAGGGGCCTTTGAATGTAGGCAGTTTGTTCTTCAGGGGAGTATCGCTAGTGAAAGAACGCTCTTTACGACGTTCTACCGGTGTGTTCTCATTTAGATGTAGCCGAATGTGGCATGACCGCATTCGTCTTGATTTATGGCACAATTATAAGCTGGCACATTTGCGTGATTTGAATTGCAATATGGTTCTGACACATGCACCTTGCATATGGAGACCCCACAGGCGCATGCTGCCCACATGTGACCACCTAGCTGCGCTGTGTATATATTCTCTGCTCCCGCGGCGATGTAGCACTCCGGAGGCACGGTGGCACCGTCTCGAACGGTCGGCTCTCCGGCGCCCCTGCGCCACCTGAACTCCAGCCATGCGCGCCGCCATGCTACGGCCGGCGCTCTGCGTACTGGCCGTGCTGGTGCTGCACGCAGAAGCGCAGAGTCAGTGCAGCCTGCGCAGCTCAGCTTCCCTGACCCAATGTGTCAGGGGTATCCTGGAGGCCTTCCGCCCGACTCTGAGGGCGCGCTTCGACCCGCTGAGGCTGAGAGACCTCAACCTCGGCGGCTGGTCCATCAGCGGCATCACGGTCACGGGCCTCGCTAACGTTAGACTGAGTCGTCTGAGCGTCCGGATACCGCCCTTCAACCAAATTGCTTTGGATTTAGCCGTGTCTTGGCCCAGGATCGAGGGCAATATGAATGTCAGGCGCAGATTCTGTAGGAGAATCTTCTTCAGGAAGTTTTGCATAACTGTCCGTGCTCGACCACGCATCACGCTGAGGAACCCGTCTGCCAGCCTTGCCACCACTCTGCAGGTGTCGAGGAGGAAAGGACGCCTGACGGTTAAACCAAAGAACACAACGATCGACATACGCCTGCCCGATATCGAAATACGACCGAGAATCAGGGGAATCCTGGGCTTCTTCAACAGGCTGTTCGGGAACCCGGCCCGCAGGCGCCTGGAGCGGGAAGCTCGCAGGTGGTGGGTCACTGGAAAGCGCCAACTGACTGCAAGAATCCGAAGCGAACTGCACAAGCTGATCGACAGGCACCTCTCACGCATCCTGTCCAAAGTTCTCCGGGGTTTCCGGGGCTAAGCGCAGCGGGTTGTAAGGAGTTAAAGAATTTTGGAGCGCTGGAGAGCACCCTGAAGTTACCATTCTGCAAGTTATAATTGAATACCGGTCCGTTTTGCCACCCCAGCTAATGTGTGACATCAACACCTAATACATAGTAGACATCTCCACCAAAAATACGTGGATGCTAGACAGCAGATAACTATGCATCAGGGTTCGAGTACCCTGTCGCAGAATTGAAACTGATAGTTGAAGCAAAACCAACTTGGTCAATCTGAAACACGCTGTAGTGAACAAAGCACAGCGCCACGCAGCACACGTACCTCACCGCATGACATGTATGTGCTTTTCAGCAGTTTTTTTAGTGCTCTGTCTAATTATGCGCCTTTCATTCAACACAATTTTTCCAGAGCGCTACTGGCGTGCCTCCCTGTGTCTGGCTACTGGTCTGGTTTGCAGTTCATGATGGCATGCCTCTAAACGCGCTTGACTAGTGTTGGACTTTGGTTCACACAGCAAGTGCACAATCTGTTCCGTTTCACTTCGAATCGCTCGGCGGTTCTCGTACGCGACTGATGGTTTGAATATTTGATTGAATGGCAGCCATGCTCACTTCGAATAAACGCCACTTCTTAATGTGTGTGACCATGATGATTAAACAGATGTTTGCGAAACGACCACGCGCCGGTGTGACCCGATATTCCACAGCACACCGCTAACGCATAAAAAAAACAAGCCATTCAGATACAGGTGAAACTGAGGGCGCAATCAAACAGTGCTGGCACAGAGTACGCTACTGACCACGTTATCCGGAAGAGCTGCTCTGAATGCCTTTGCTTCCCATCCTCCCCGGTCCAGTGCAAAAGAACATGGCCCAGCTTGCGCTCGCTTCAGGCAAGGGTTCAATGCTTACCAGATTCGTGGTGATTCAAATCAGTGTTAGGGCCGGGTGCGATGCCAGGAGCACTTCCGAGGCAGCCCCGTTGGTAGTCCCGGCGGCAGTCCCGGTGGCAGCTCCGGTGGTAGTCCTGGCGGCAGTCTCGGTGGCATTTCCGGTGGTAGTCCTGGTGTCAGCGTCGGTGGCAGTCCCGGTGGCTGTCCCGTTGGCAGTCCCCGTGACAGTCCCGGTGAGCCCCGGTGGCAGTCCCCGTGGCAGTTCCCGTGGTAGTCCCCGTGGTAGTCCCGGTGGCAGTCCTGGTGGCAGTCCCCGTGGCAGTTCCCGTGGCAGTCCCCGTGGTAGTCCCGGTGGCAGTCCTGGTGGCAGTCCTGGTGGCAGTCCTGGTGGCAGTCCCGGTGGCAGTCCTGGTGGCAGTCCCGTGGCAGTCCCGGTGGCAGTCCCGGTGGCAGTCATGGTGGTAGTCCTGGTGGCTGTCCCAGTGGCAGTCCTGGTGGTAGTCCTTGTGGCAGTCCCGGTGGCAGTCCTGGTGGCAGTCCTGGTGGTAGTCCTGGTGGTTGTCCCGGTGGCAGTCCCGGTGGCAGTCCTGGTGGTAGTCCCGGTGGTGGTAGTCCCGGTCCCGGTGACGTCGACGCATAGAACGTTGTGATAAGCAAGTCAGTCAGTAACAAGCCGGTTTGTCCACCTGCAAAAACTGTCAGGTTTCAAAACGTTAAAGCAGACAGTGCAAGGAGCGTCCTGTTGAGCAATCACGTAACTACCAAATCTCGTGCTTCAGAAATCAAAGCCAAATCTTACTTCCCGTGCACTGGCGCCGGCATCTCTAAGCTAAGGACAAAACCATTATCGTGAGTCGGCGCATGAGCTACAATATGTCCTAACTTGACGGACTTCTTTGACAGCACAGCAAAGATCCCAGATTTTGCGACACCTTTTGACAACAATGTTAGATATCCAGATCGCAGAGGGTCCTTCGACAAAGTTTTAAAGAAGTCCTCAAGCGCCACTGGGGCCTCTGGCAACCTGTTTGAATAGACCAACTGAACTTCCCAAGTTGTTTTGTCCAGAATGAATTTGAACGGTGTAGTGTGGCGACGTCAAACCTCGTATACCTGTGGCTATTAAAAAGCCCAACATTTGCCCTGGAACATTGGATATACAGGTTGAAGTCTGTGACCTGTAGCAGGTCAAAGGCAGGCCACGGTCGTCAGCGAAGACGCATCTTAGGCAGTCGTTCAAGCTGATTTGACAACGGAGTGCTACATCATCATCGAAGATATAGTGTGACATCATCGAAGTCATATAAATCTGGAAAAGGTTTCTAAGACAAATCAACGATTGCAGATAGGATGACAACTATTTGCACTGACACTGAGTCAGGTAATGAGGTCCGGTCAGGGTCAAAAGCAAACCACTTTTTACACCAGGAAACTTTTATTTCAAATTCATGAAAGTCGGGGAAGTCATTGACCTAATTAGATCTCGATCAACCTTCTACTTGGGAGCATGCCGCCTGGGATAATTTATGACGCTGATTTTCGACTCACATATCAAAATAATTTCAATGCCTTATGGTCATTTCAATCTTCAAAATGTCAGAGATAGCCACTGATCTGCAATTACTCCGAGTGGCCTTTTGTTTGGGGAAGCATCTAGGTTAAAGCCAGTTGCGTGAGGAGGTCTGGGGCATAGAATGTCACCGATCTTGAGGTTGACATTTGGCTGTTGTTCCATAGGCTGTTCAACTACCGGATTTTACCGTGTAATGCAATGTATTCATCTCCTTCCTGCAGCATCGTCAATATCATGGAAAAGACACCAGTCTACGGCACCGCTGCCAGGTTTTGGAGTCGCTTTTGATCGTCAATATCACGGAAAGGACATCAGTCTACGGCACCACCAGCAGGTATTGGAATCACTTTTGATCGTCAATATCACGGAAAGGACACCAGTCTACGCCACCACTGGCGGGTATCGGAACCACTTTTGATCGTCAATATCACGGAAAGGACATCAGTCTACGGCACCACCAGCAGGTATTGGAATCACTTTTGATCGTCAATATCACGGAAAGGACATCAGTCTACACCACCACTGGCGGGTATCGGAACCACTTTTGATCGTCAATATCACGGAAAGGACATCAGTCTACGGCACCACCAGCAGGTATTGGAATCACTTTCGATCGTCAATATCACGGAAAGGGCATCAGTCTACGGCACCACTGGAGGGTATCGGAATCGCTTTTGATCGTCAGTATCACGGAAAGGACATCAGTCTACGGCACCACTGGCAGACATTGGAATCGCTTTTGATTGCAATGCATGTATTGCGACTCAACGTTAACCATACGTGTTTTAGCGGGCTTAAGAAGTCGTGAATGGCTTTAGCCATGGAACTGAACACACCGCAGAAAGCTTATAACGGGTGTGTGTACCAATTTCATGGTTTCACGAGGGATCTCCGCCTACGCTGGGCCCCACACGGCCATTGTCTTGAAGACGGGCGCTCATGTGACGGCATCACCCACCTCTAGGCCTGGACAAAATTGTGCTCGCTGCAATTTGCATGACTTTTGCAGCCTTCCGAGTTCTAAATTCGCTACATTCGTTTCCACAAACCAACATGGGTTTATATCTTTCTGTGAGACAAAATTATTTAAGAAACTAGTCTCTTCAGGCCGAAGGACGCAACCTCATCTGTTACTGGCTAACACATAAACAAACACAATTCACAGTACCATCGCAGCTAGCTGTTCCGATACGCCAGTGCGACTGTAGCAACATTAACGGTCACAACACGGAGCACCGTATGTTTGACACGCTGGTGCGATACCAGTGCAGCCTCCGTGCCCACCGCAACTTCTCTAACACTACTCTCAGGGAGCGAAGCGCCGGCCCGTGGCGGCGGCGCAGGGCTCATGCGGCTCCTCGCTGAGAGCGATTCGAGGACGCCTTCACGCATCTCCTGGGCTGTGGGACGGCCTCCCCAGTGGTGGCGGCCTCATGATCTGCTCCATGCAGTCGGTCGGCTGCCTTTACCCCCCTCAAGACCCGCTAAATGCACCCACTTGGCATCGCGAACGCGCCTGTCCGCCTCGTACCCCTCCATCGTGTCCAGCGCTCTCCTGCAGGACCTGGCCAGTGCTCCTCCGGCAATCTGCGTCGGCTTCCTGACTGCTGACGCACTGACAGGCGGTGGAGCGGCTGACGGTAGCCAAGAGCCGCAGTCAGTGCCAACCCATGATTACTATGGCGGTTCCAGTACCGAAGGTTTTTCAATGTGTTCAAAGCATTCAAAGCGCGAATGAATTCCGTCCGAAGTTGGTCGTTAGAAGAGCAGTGAAGATGCGGAGGCATGAAGTTAATATGATTCAGCTAGCCCATCATACATCAGGCATGGACCAGACATCAAATGGCAATGTTCCCGATCGAAGGTGCCTTCTCCTCGTCAGTCGCCGCAGACGGTTCGCCTTCTATAGCGGGCATCCCTCCGTACCCGTGTTTTCCCCTGCTAACCGCCAGATGTCAGGCCCGTCACCAGCGCGAGCTTGCCTCGCAGTCTCTGGGCGCGCAGCATGCGGTCGACGCGGCTCGAGACACTCTGCATGGCGTCGCCGGCGCGCGGCGGGATCATAGCCGGCCAGCGCCGGGCAAACGGCGCGGCCGGCGCAGAAGCAGCCAAACACAGCCAGAAGCAGGGCAAGGGTGAGCAAGAGAGTCACTCCAGCCGCGCCAAAAACCGTCCCGTTCGGCCCGGCCGGTCACGTCCGGCCGGCCGCGAGTCAGAGTCGTCACTGTCCTCATCATCCTCGTTGTTCTCCTGATCCTCCGTTGCAGCCTCCGCCGCCACTTCCCGCATGCCTGTCCGCGATCAGCGCAGAACCCTGCTCGTCCTGACTTCTAACGACGCCCCGCGCAAGCTCTGGTTGGCCGAGGTCCCGCAGCGCATCGCGCAGGGCGGGGGCATCGCCGTCGCGTCTGCCCCAGGCGCGCAACAGGCGGATGCAGGAGCGGTCCAGACGGCCGACGGCCGGCCTCAAGGTGCGGTACAGCTGCAACGCACTGGTCTCGGCCTCAGCGAGTCGGCCACTGTCTGCAGGGAAGCCTGCGAGACCGCCGCGGCCGTCGGCTCCGCCGACAGCAGCAGGCAGCGGGCTCCGAGCGCTACGGCGGCGCCGGCGCCACCCACGAGCCGCATGCTTCCGGCCACTCCCTCCGTTGCTCTGGAAGAGCACAGGATTATAGCCAAACGGAAGTGACGGCTGAGCGAAGGCAGTGCACATGCCAGCAGCCCGCCGGCGAAAAGAGATGGCTAGCAAGGGCAGGGTAAACAAAGTTGACTCCGGATAAGAGAAACGGCGACTGGAGCCGGTGGGCGGCACAATAGCCTTCTTTTTATTTTTCATTATGTTCACTATCATACACACACGTTATGGCCAACACGCGCACAGACACATTCGTGAGCAAACTGCAAACCATGTTATCCATAACTTGTATTACTTCGTCTCTCATATATATATATAATATAATATAGAAAGAGAGAGAGAGAGAGAGAGGAGAGAGAGAGAGAGAGAGAGAGAGAGAGAGAGAGAGAGAAGAGAGAGAGAGAGAGAGAGAGAGAAGACAGAAGAGAGAGAGAAGAGAGAGAGAGAGAGGAGAAGAGAGAGAGAGAGAGAGAGAGAGAGAGAGAGAGAGAGAGAGAGAGAGAGAGAGAGAGAGAGAGAGAGAGAGAGAGAGAGAGAGAGAGAGAGAGAGAGAGAGAGAGAGAGAGAGAGAGAGAGAGAGAGAGAGAGAGAGAGAGAGAGAGAGAGAGAAGAGAGAGAGATAGAGAGAGAGAGAGAGAGATAGAGAGAGAGATAGAGAGAGAGAGAGAGAGAGAGAGAGAGAGAGAGAGATAGAGAGATGTGTAATCGCACCTTACGTTCTTTCAGGTGCACAAGCACTCACTGAAAAATCGTGTCAGCAATGGCAATAGCAACAGTCGTACAATAGCAATCGTATAGATACCGTACACAAACACGCAAATACGTTGAAATATCGAAATCATGGCCATAGCGTTGTATGACAAAATGGCCTATTAAGACCCAAACCGGGTTGCATGCGGCCGGTAACAGCGCACTCCCCTCCCCCCCCCCCCCCCCCCGGAAAAGTCAGATGGCGCCAGGAGACAGAACATACAGTGGTGAGAACTGAGGCACATTAGGCCTCTTTTCGCAAAATTCTCCTGTTGACCCGACATGTCATAATCGGATGGTGAGTCAGGGCTGATGCACAACCACGTGTGCTCACTTCGTAGCATGGGTACTGATCCCAGAAAAAGATCCAAGCAAAATGTTCAGACTTCATGTTAGCCTAAACGCCCCATGTTTCTGACCCCAACTGATTAATAACCTGTGACAACGGCTTAAAGTCTGGCAGCGCATCTATTAGTAGGCCCTTGCATCTCTTTGGGTGGGCCTTGGCTGCCCACGGGCGTATATCTCGGTCCTTGTCCGACAGAATGTTCTCAGGTCAGGTCTCAAAGCTTTGTTCTACCAAGGTACTTTTGTTTGAGCAGCGGAGCAGCACATTGTGGATCATTGACGGGAAAAGGTAGACGAGGTGTTCATCATCTTTCTTCCTTGCATCTTTTGTGCCGAACGCTGCTTCTTCCCGGTGAACATTTTGCGATATCAGTTATATTTTACGACCTTGTCGGCTTGCATTGTGCAATTCCACAAAATGTAGTGCGTTTGTGGTAAGAAAACGTTATTTCATTGAGCTCTGAATCCAACAAATGCTTGCATACTCGGCTTACCCCACGGGATACACGGCGCCCCCAAACACAAACTGCTCCCACCAATGTACACAAACACTGACTACGATTGTTCACCCACAGTATCATGCAGGATTTTCCCACACAGGGACAACACCAATGTCTGGTCGGGTTTTCCGACCCCGTGCCAGTGCCCAAGACGAAATGTGATATTGCATTGCCTCAGAACTGGATGCACAGCTCGATAACGCTGTTACGTCACCCCCATCAGTGGGGGCATTCGTCATGGTTCAATTGCATCGTCATCTTACCAGACTTATTTTCCAGCTGCGATGTAGTCCAGTGGTGCTTTCCCCTCGCTTGGTCGTCTGGCAGAGCACTCGGTTTGCTGAGCTCCGGTTGTTGCCGTGCTTTCAACGTCTGCCAGCATCTATTTCGTACGCTGATTGCGCGTACCTCAAATATTTCAGGAGTCAGACATAAAGCAAGACAAGATTAGAGATAAGCGCAACGTCTACAATGTCATAAAACGTCCGCCACTCGACATGTGGCTGACTCGAAACTTATGGTGCATGCATGGATCAAGCGCGCCATAATTTGGTGCATGATGACCTGGCTCGCGTGACTCCATCAGACTGGAGACGGCAGACATATGATGACATTTTCGGTCTCAGATTATTCCCCTTGACTACACGACTAGCCTGTGGCTAGTTGTGTACCAGGAGTCACAGTGCACGTGATTCTGCCTATTCCCTTACTGGGGTGAATGAATAAACGTGTAACAGGCTCGAAGGGAGCTACCATATTTGATGACTGAGGTACAGGTATGCATTCATCACGGATGGAACCTGGTGCGGCGTGGAGATAATATCATGATTTTTCATATCTCGTATTGCGGCTTATTACTCTGCTTGAGTCTTATGCATGCCAGCTGTATAGGCCAAAGACTGAACATCAAATATTTAGAACATTAGTGGCTTCAGGTAATATTTCACGGAGAATGGCGCAAGATGTTGCGCAAAAGGTTGCCGGAAATACAGCCACGGAAAATCGGCTTCGGTTCACAGTCCTCATTCTTGGATTTTTTGCGGCATATCTATGTGATAATTAACTTTCTGATCTACCGCAAAAAAGGAGCAAAGTTGCAAATTTCAGGTGGATGGTTCATCCGCCTAACTCCCCATACATGTACTTGCTTAGGGCTTGCAGCTTTTGGTAAAACTATACAATACCGATCTGACGTAATGTAAAATATGTAACGAAATTCGAGTTGCCTTGAATTCGTGGCAAATACTTCTTGTACCTACCTCTCAGCATACGTCGAAAGCGAGGGCAGGTCTCCAAGACGAGAAAGGAGGGCACTGAAGCTGATGTAGCACTCAAGGGAATGTTTCCGTCACCGGCTGGGTGCTATCGATAGTAACCGCTACATCTTTTGTCACTTTGCGGCTCTCATTGACTTATTGACACAACGCAAACAATGATGAGTACTCCAATAAGATATCAGTAATCAAGTTAAAGGTCATCAGGGCATTATCGTTTACATTTCTTCTGTGTCACTCAGACACATCTCTCTGTTTTGACTCCGATTTCGGAAGAGCTGTCGGTATCGGGTGGATTAGTGACGTGGTTCAAATTGATCAAACCGCATTCTGCCACACAGATCGAGATACCGTACCTTCACCGTAACTTTTACATGCAATGTCGTGGCGTCACGTGACGTTTCACGAATTACACCACCCAGCACACATTTGCCTGTTGGCAGAATGAATGAGCTTCCCTGTTTGCACGTGGAAAACCAGTTCAAATATGATACCGAATCTTAGGTGGCACAGGTAGTGTGAAATGTGAGGCATAGTGAGCATTTAAGTGAAAAGACGACCTCCTCAGAGCTATGATAGATTCGATATTCGTTAAGTAATTTGTATTTTGGATGAATTTTCGGTCACGACACCTGCTCACAGAATCAAAGTTTTAAGGATGAAATATTCATACTATTCATATTGAAATTACTTAACGAACATCATGTATATCATTTTCGTAAGGTAATCTTAATTCACTTTAATAACACCAGGTCGTCATGTTTACAACAGTATGGAAGGCTGCTTTTCATTGCAATTGATAACTTTCTTGATGCCGAATGCTCTTAGTCTCCCGCGTTAAAAAAGCAAAGCAACAACAATGGCTCAACATTATTTTGCGCATTTCGCACTCATCTCCGAATGTTCACTGTGCACTTACATTGGGTTACAAGAGCCTGTGAGTCATGAAAAGCGTGCCAGAAATGTTCGGATTCTGTGCTTTGCAACTGCGTCTCGCAGCCATGATTTGCTTCACTCAATATGTAAAAATAGATGCAATATGCAATATTTAGGTAAGCATGAATGTTTTTGAACAAGCTATGACAATTTTTACGGCATTTTTTATTAAAAATTGTGTCAGACGCACCCGATTTGGTAAGAAATGATAATTTTGTCCTAAATCCTTCAGAAAAGTGCAGAATTTCGACTTGAAGTATCAGTTTCGACGGAAGAAATGATGTTGGAATCCACGCTCATTTCTTGGAAAGCAACGTACTCCTTTGGGGTCACCTTTCCTAACATATTTTTAATACATTAACATCCATTACTCGACCGCCATACGTCATATGCACCCAGGGCCTCATTGTTGGTGTTCATGTTTTTTCTTCTCTATCATGCGAAATTTCATGCCAATTTTGGGCTAGACGTGAATCCCCGAGCGCAGGCGCGGCGCCCGCAATGAATACCTCACTCGAATATCTTGTATGCGTATCACCTATTCCAAACCGAGAAACTTTGATCACCTAATGTCGACTGGAAACTTACTGAAATGAGCTGTGTATTATATCTTGTTGGCGCAGCAGTTGCACTCATCTGCTCTTATTCGACGCGTCTGGTTTTGAGGTATCACCAGCACACGTTTGTCCCCAGAAGGTGACGCAGTCCCTTTAAGGCGGGTGGCTATGATGGAAATAAACAATTTCAAGAAGCGGTTAAAGGGAACCAACTATTCAACGTGCGCATACGTTTTGAAAGGGCTTTTACCGCACAGTGCACCTGTACGTTATGCACTTCTACACATGTTGGGTATCTAATCGTGCAAGACCTCAGTCAGGCGCGCATTCGAGTTTTCTCAGCACTAGAAGCAGCGAATCATACTAAACCACATGCCCGCCAGTTCCCGTAGCTATGTGATATAGGTACTATCATATGCTGAGGATAGCAAAGGGAGCAGACGCCCACCGCCTAGTAATAGCTGGTGTAACGGTTCTGACAATATGTCACCGCCTCATGCTAAGTAAGTTGATGTCGAGGAAGTATCGATGCATCGCATTCTTATACTAAGACGCTTGAAACAGCTAGCCAGAAAACAAAACACTCTCTATCTAAAAACAAGCCAGAAGGAGTAGACTGAAAAATATTTGCGATATTTTTGGGTTCCAAAACGCCATGGATACGTTGGCACGGGTGCCTTCTCAGATTGAAACATTAGAAAAGGTGTCTGAATTGCCGTTAGACATCACTTGATTACCTAGCACTGGCACCCGTATCTGGTCCGTTGAAAGAAATTCAGAAGTTTGTTCGCCGCCGTGTGATATTGTTGGTATCTGCTAGGACATACTTGCCCCAAGGTCTTCATTATGCTGAAGTTACCGGACAATGATCTTATCAGGCTACCAGATCTGAAATGTGTGGCAACTAACAAACCTGACCGACACTGCCCGAATGGCATCAGCTCCGCCAAAATAGGCGCCAAAGTCCAGTCCGGAGCCTTTTTGGCTACATCGTCACATACTTATTTGCCATTTTACGCGTGCGGTGTTCTATGATTTGTCCCATGGGACCAGCTTTGCAATCGTAAAATGGCCATATGCCCACTGACATTTGAGTGTCAGTAAGCAATTCATCTGGCGGCTGGTTCCAGTCCATGTATTGCTCAAATTTTCTGATTGACTACAATCCATCCCGCGGATCCATCCGCCACGCCCCGGATTATTCTAATCAGTGAAGTCCTCGACCAGGGGCGAGAAGTGCATTGTCCGCCACAGAAGAAATTTGGCAACGTCTTAACTGTTACCTGGGGCGAAACCTTTAAAAATTGCTGCGATACAACTTTAAATGCGATAAACCACAAAAACAAAAGCAAGTTAAGAGAAAGGCGGCATAGTTATAAAACATTTTTGTTTCCGGAGCTCATTTGCACGAAAGTATCATTAACCGGTCATCAAACACTGAATGACACTTGGGACTAAACTAACAAGTTTTCTGAAAAAGGCATGCCTAACATAACCAGCCTAGATTCATAATTTTGGGGGCTTGGCACCCAAAAACGTCATTTTTCCATTCATTTTTTCATTAATCATCATAGTCATTTTTTCCTCTGCACCCGCCTCCCCTCCCTTCCGTACCCCTGCGTATTTTGAAAAAAACTGCATCCGCATTGTCCTACGTTTACCGATCAAGAGGTCTTACAAGCATCTGGAGACAACATCAATTTTGGTTTCGTGACGTTGAATAGTCATTTGCAAACGTGAGCGACCTTTGCTATCTTTGCGTAATCGTTACCGGTGCAGAGTCACCCTTCCTAACACGATCCCATTTATTTAGAGCAAAACCAGTGCAATACTGGTATCAACAGATGCAAAAAACATTTTTGAACACCTCTAGTACCGTGATTTATCTTCATATGCAGCATGATGAGAACGAGAAGCGTGTTGCCTCACGCCTGCCCACTGATCAGTACGCTAACTCTGAAACGCCACGGACAATGTGAGCGGCCCACGCGAGCGATGATCGGCCTCTTACATCGAAGCCATTATTCCTCTCAGCAGTAAGAAGCCCCAGATGAATCCTTGACATACGTCGCTCCAACGTCCCCTGTTTACCTCTGCAACTACAGCTGAGGTGTCCACAAACAACGTTTCTCCTAGATTATCAGGGTTTTTTTCAACGTTCTCACCTAAACAAATCTAATGATTAGCTACGTTCTTCTACCCAGTCAGCTCCTCACGACATGAACGCAATCAACAGCAGCCCGCAGCCTCGCACTGAACCCAATGCATTACCGCGTGGCTAGCATTCGCACCCATCGGTCCCAAATGGCACGACGCTTTAAAATGCTGCGTGGCGAGCTGATCCCATTTGTCGCGAGATGCTGCAGCCAGCTGGGATTCTTACGACTAGTAATAAGCCTTGTCATCTGGTATTTGGTACTGTTTAGTATGTAAAGTCAATTTTGACTGAAAAATCTTCGAAAACACTGATCTCGGGGGCATTGGAAAACCATTGTGTCACCCACGATCTGTGGCGTCAGCACTAATATAGTATAATTTGTAGTATATTTCTGTCACATGCTAAAATGTCATCCTGTTTAGAGCCACCATGTTTGGCAGCATTTTATGGCCAAGCTTACTTATATAGCGAAACGCTAACGTTTCGACGTGCGATCTGCACATGCTCACGCTGCAAGCGTTAGCGAGTACAGACCAATACGAAGCTTTTAGTTTCATTCAGGTGGGATGGTCTGTTGTAATATATTCTGGTTTGTTGAAATGTGCGTTCACTTCCATACTTTTGTCACCAAATGGCTCGCAAAATCCCAGCTTTTGTCATCTGCTAGATGCGCTAAATCAGAAGCTTTTTCACCCTGTGCTCGACTGCCAAACACCATTATTACATGCACATTTGACTTCAAATATATTCTTTGGCAAGAATAAAATGTCATTCCACCTTGCACTTAACTTCTTCTATGCTCAATATACCGGTAAAGCCCTCAGGACGTTAATAGCAGACGCCCATAAACAACAGAACGTGAAACAGTTGGGATCAATAATGACTGCAGGGCATACATCAATAATGGCTACAGGGCATATATCAGTAATGGCTTTAGGGCATATATGAATAATGGCTGCAAGGCATACATCAATAATGGCTGCAGGGCTTATATCAATAATGGCAGGGAAAACCTATACGCAGGATCTAAAAAGAAACCCACATTCCTACGGGTCTTCAGGCTGTTAACCGTGCATCTGCCTACGCCGTATTCTTGCTGAATGCGTCATAGTTTTTGATGGTTGTCGTCGCTACTTACTGGATATGCTTTCTCCTCCCATTTTCTGTGTGGTCACGCCAGACAGTCTTTTAGAGAGAGGAGCCCAAGGAAGTTTGGTGGCATGTTTGACTGTCTGGCGTGGAGCTTATTTGTGTCATATGTGTGGACTATTAACGGTGGCACCTTGCTTGGAGCTTCCTTGTGTGCTTAACTGTTTAAGGTGATAAACGCGGTCATTTGGAGCTAAAGTATAACATATCGCAATGAGCAAGCCGCTCTGGATTCCAGTTTGAGCACCGCTGGGTATGTATTGCACAGCACCCTATTTTCGTGACGTCACCTGCTTCTGATGCACGCCGACACGCCGACAAATAAAGGGCTTATGTATCCGAACCATGAGGGACCATTTACACCGTTGTTTTTAAACCGCATTTGACTCGCGCAAAAATGGGTAAAGTCATGAGAAATGGTGCGGTGTACATTGCACAACCGGTGCTGCTCAAATTGGGATCCAAGACGACTTGCCGGTCGTGATATAGTAAGTCACACAATCAGAAAGCTGCAGCCGACAAGCTACCACCAATCACCCCCAAGGCTGGATAAAATAAGTCACGTGCCAGGCATTCAAACATGCAACCAAAACTCCCTGGGTCTTCTGGTTCAAAGTATTGCTTTAGCATGACCAGACGGAAAATAGGAGAAATCATGCGTCCTACCATGCGTACGGTGGCAAGGCTATCAAAAGGTGAAATATGTTCGGCAGAAGTATTACGCATTACGTATTACGTATTACGTATAACGTTCTTCCCTCGCAAACATGCCGCAGCAGCCACATCATTCGACAGGCTAGCATTTCCTTGTCGCCACTAGGTGCACTAGTGCACGATATGGCCGGTCTGCAAACCATCACAAACATTACTTTGCAGTCAAGGGCAAAGCTTGACTACGCATCATAACATGGAGACAGACCATCGTGCATTCGTTTGGACGTCTGTGGCGACATTATGCTACTTGCTGAGCACACAAACAAGGCTACAAAACAACGCGTACAACTCCTCCTCGTTACCGGTGTCACCAACCACGAGGCGACAGTTACGGGTGTGTCTCTCTTGCTGCTATCGGCATCCCTTCAAGTGGACGCCGCAAGGCCGCCATGGCAGACTGGTCTGCAGGAGTGGCATGCAACAACAATGATGTCACAGGCCGTCAACAGAAGATGCTACAGCTTTCCACATATGCAGCGAGGCCCGTTGGTGTCTGAATTTGTCCGTTCCGATAGCTCAGTTGGTTAGAGCAGCTGCCCTCTGATCCACCCACTCGTGGTGGGGTGGGTACAAATCACTTACAATGCCTGTTATTTGCCCTTGACAGCCCCGGCTTGTGACCGGTGGCAACGGCCGAGATCAAAGGCAGGTGACGCCGTAGGACAGGACGGACCGTGCCAAACATTACAGCACGGTAATCTTTCGCCACTGGTTTTTATCGTTTATGACCTGCCTGTTCACGATCGCATGGTAGAGGTCCGTGATCAGACAGCACGCGCTGCATAGCGTGGGCCCTGATGCCAGAAATCATTCGTTCAAAATATTCAGAAATCTTAAAGACGAAGAATAAAAAGAAATCTATTGCAGGAAGCTGTTACCAGTGACAGAGCAGCCGCCGTCTGCGAGACATGCGCAGTTGATCGGGCCTGCTCGCGTCACGTTCGCTCCACGTGGGCTTATGACGTTTCCCGGTCCGGTATGATACGCCTCAAGCCACGCGGTTATAAACACAGTGCTACCGGGCTCACTTCTGCGGTCGGCATCAGAGATACGACGCACCCAGAAATGACGTCACGGTGGTCAAGCAGCAAAGCAGCACATGTGAACGGACCCAGACAGACCCTGAAGCTGTAAGCGCTGTTGGTGTCAACAAGGGGGTGGAGGTGGAACGATATTTTTTACACGACATGCTTAGTGATAAGGCATCTCAGTCCAATTTCTGTTTCTACTGCTTGTGTCCATCTTTTCCTTAAGCTGCATGACCTCATTTCCGTGCTTGATGGATCTGACCCGTCTGGAATGCTATGGCAATCATTGGAAAAGCGATCGGGTACCTAAATCATTTATATCCAGTGAATGACTTTCGAACATTAAATGCTGTGTATGCTCCATCCTGAATTTCTTGGCTGCACGCAAACAATAGGACACACTGACGGAAGGTACCGCAGCAGATTCCGTACAACCGCCAAAATTATGGTGCAAAGCCTGTTTCCTACTTCCTGATAATGTATGTGAAAAAGGCGGCTCGTTTACGCGGTGTGCAGCTTGAGCAAAGGTGCAAGCTATTCCTTCCGCCTCAGCTTGAACAACGGTGCAATACGACAATACTATAACAACGCCGACAATACTATAACAACGCCGACAATACTATAACAACGCCGACAATACTATAACAACGCCGACAATACTATAACAACGCCGACAATACTATAACAACGCCGACAATACTATAACAACGCCGACAATACTGAACAATCAAGAATACAACACCGATGCCACAAAAAGGCCATCTGAGCCATTGAGGAGTTGCATCCAGTCGCCCCCTTGAAGTTTCTGCACTCCTTTGCAACCCCAAGCGGTCGATATAGGGCATCCAATTTCATCAGTCGTTCTGATGCTGATGAACATTTCACCATCGTCCCACATTCCAAACTTGCACCCTCACGACGCACTGAGTCCGATTGGTATTCATGGTCATCTGCAGGGAAAACATCAAGGCTGTGGTCATCCCCGTGCTGATTATCGAAGCTTCATTTTGTAAGCAAGCTGTATTATGCTGCAAACGGCCCGGGACTGCAACTAGGCAGTAGCGGTTTACCTTCGAACTCGTGCGCAGCAACAGCAGATTGTTCAGCACCTCCCGAGAAAACACGGCCTTCGCAAGACCTTGGCCTCGAGGGATGGAGGCCATGGCCCCAAGTTCTCCATGGACTATTCCTTTCGGTCAGTCGTGTTACCACATTGTCGCCATGGCAATGCCACTGGTCCGGAAAATCTGGCAAACATTTCGATTCTCATTTTCGATACCCTGAGTGCTATGAAATCCATAATTGCGCCCAGGTGGCCTTTAATTTTCGTGACGCTTCACTAGCTTTATTACACACTTGCTGCCAGCAAACATTTTTTTGGTAAGAGACACGTAGAAACGTGAAGGCTTACATTCGCACACATTTACCACCATTCAACAGGCATTTACCAACAGACAGACACAAACAAAGACACGCATTTCTTAAGAACAGTTGAGCTAGTCTACTGCGGAAGAAAATTGAGCCCAATATCAGCTATGAGCTTAACTCAAGCCCGGTTCTGAGTCGTGACATTTTTTAACACCCCTGTTTGATGCCGTCATGTTCCCTGGTGCAGTATTCTTTAAAGTGCCTTTGCAGATATTACATTGCTCGGCACAGAGCCTGGTGCCCTGGAACGCACCAACGTCTGTGTTTATTATCATTATGAATTGTGCCCGCCGATATAAATGCTGTGTTTCAAATGCTCCGATACTCCGATAAATGCTCCGGATTCATTAATAACATACCCAAATGCGTTTTTCTCAGGTAATAGATCTGACTCAATGCCATTTTCAAAATGTGCCTCACATTAAGAAGGTAACATTGAGTAAAGGAACATTGAGTGACGTGGTAAAGTAACTTTGAGTGACGTTGTCAAGTGTCGTTGAGTAACATTGTAAAGTAGCATTGAGTAACAAGAAACATTAGCCAAACTTCACAAAATGTGCGGGTTGTGAGTGGAACAGGACGGTGGGCTTCTGCGAGCTCGATCAAGATTCACCAAAAACTGCCATTCTTTAACAAGTTGCTCATCTAGTTCAGACCGTACACGCTGACTGGGTGTATTAAAGCATAGACTCTGGCGAGGCGAGTGAAAGCGCCTTATTTGGCACAGACAGGTCCAGAGCATGTTACACACGACCTCGGGGACGTGCGCTCGGCACTCCTCTTTGAGGTAAGGGTCCTTTTTCCGTGTTTATCTGGAACCATCACCCTGTTTTATAGTGTTTACCAGAACTCGTGCATCTTCGTCCCCGACCGCGCCGGCCGCCCGGCGGGACCACACGCGTCACGCCTCTGCCCTGCCCTGCCTCTCCGGCCAGTCGGCCTTAAAACAGCTCTCAGTATGACGTAAGCTTGGCGTGTTCGGCGGGGCTCCGCCGTAGTTCCAGCCAGCCTCGTGCCGGGTCACCCTCTCCCTTTATAGACCGTCCCCTCACCGCGCTGCTGGAACGAACTGACGTCCGGACGTCAAACGCCAGCCAGGCATTTGTGATGGCGCAGACGCCCGCTTTCGACACGGCTCGTTAAGCCGATATGGCCTGGATGTGAACCGCCGGCGGTGCACTGGTTCCCGAGGTTCAGCCTACCACCTGGCCGCCGGCGGTCCAGTGGTTTCCGGGATTCACCTCACCACCTGGCCGCCGGCGGATCAGTAGTTTCTGAGGTCCAGCTCACCACCTGCCCGCTCGCGGTTCGGCTAACGACTGATGAGACGATAATTTGGGCAGCCACCAGGTTCCTTCTCTGAGGGGCACAACAGTCCTTTGAGTGACTGGTGCCCACGCGGCGGTCTTGAGGACTGGTGCCCCACGGTGGTTCTCCCGAGGACTGGTGCCCACATGGTGGTCCTCCTGAGGACTGGTGCCCGCACGGCGGTTCTCCCGAGGACTGGTTCCCGCACGGCAGTTCTCCCGAGGACTGGTGCCCACATGGCGGTCCTCCTGAGGACTGGTGCTCGTACGGCGGTCTTCCTGAGGACTGGTGCCCGCACGGCGCTTCTTCTGAGGACTGGTGCTCACACGGCGGTTCTCTTGAGGACTGGCGCCCGCACGGCGGTCCTCTTGAGGACTGGCGCCCGCACGGTGGGCTGCCACACGATAGATGGCTTCAAGTCGTGTGAGACGCTTGCTATGTTACGTTAAGGGCTTACGGTTTGCCCAGCATCGTTGTCGTAGGTTTTGTTTAGGTCAAGTCTTTTATCTTCATTACTGTATTTGCCTGGGCATGATTCGAGCCATGCTGTATGCTAGAAAAATCAGACAGAAACGAAGCAAGTGAGAAACAAGCAGCGAAAAATTGCGTTCAAGCATGTGTATAGTGTTCAAGTCCACCTTTGGTCAATGCACTAGTCTTCGAGGTCAATTGCCTGACATATCACCGGCGTTGCGGTCACCTACGGAAACAGCAGGAGAGCGGGGGAGGGGAGGGGCAACCATTGCATCATGCACTAACATCAGCGGCGCTGCACGCGGCCGGTGCCAACAACGCAAAACCTTCCGACCTGGCTCTGCCGCCCTGTCTCCCTCGCGTGAACGCAAGGACGGACATCTCCTTACCAGCACTGACTGGCATGGCCCTGCGAGTGAGCCGGATGACGTCACGGCATGAACTCCCGGATGACGTCACGGCACGAGCCGCGTCGTTTCTCCAGTCAGGATCACGGTGCTGTGTGGGCTGTGTTGCTTGAGTTCACATTCAGACTCGGCGACGCGTGCGCGGAACCGGAAAAGCATGCGGCATCCGCCGGCTGTGGCGCAAAGCGATGCTCTGATAACCAGCGTCTACGTGTGGTCACGTTAGTGGCCCGGGAAGGAATGTGAGCAATCGGACTCATGACTGTTTGACTTTCGGACGGCTCCTGCGTGCAGTTCTCATGCGTGATGATCGGACTGGCTGAATACTGTACGGGCGCAGCTCAAGTTTCGGCGTCTCCTGCCATTGCTAGGATACTGTGTATCTTGGATCCATTTGTGTATCTTGGATGCATTCTGAAGAAGACATCATTCCATTTAAGTGCTTGGACTATTAGTTTAACGTAGATCCTCGTACGAAACCAATGCAAGGTGAGTCTTAATGGAGTCCATTTATTTCATACATGTGCATGGACTGCGATGACTTAACTTGACTCTCAGGACCCCCTAACATGAAGCGCTGTGGAATCTTGGATCCACCCATGGGATCCAGACTCATGGCTGACTACGGGTACAGGATTGACAGAGGAAAGAAGAGAGGACAAGCCCATTTATCTCCGTGGGCTAGCAACAATTTTGTTTTACTGCGCCCACCCCACGCACTGACCGTGTCTCTGAGCAATGTACTAAGAAGAACAATGTTCAGGCCTTTGAACGAACCCATTTCGTTTGACATAATGCCACATGTCGGATCCAGATCACTTAGTAAGCATGGGTTGTGCATGTACTATGTACGCTTCGCCGAAATAACTCTGATCCAGATCGTAATGTAACCGCTGTAAATGTAAATGTAAATTCGTCTAATCCAGGTCTGATCCAGGCGTAATGTAACCTACAAACGTTTTACCAGACAGGAGAGCAGAGAGTTTGACGTGCAGTACAGCGTCAGGATACATTCACCTCAGCCCAGGTTGGCTCTTGTTGGCAAAGTGCCAGTGACGTTCCCAAGCCGGCCGCGTCAAACAATGCGCCCATTCTGCAGCCCGTCCCCGGTTTCGCTGGATGGTGGCGCCGAACCCGGGGAGTACCGCGGGCACGGCTCTTCCGCGCCAGGCCGCTGTGCCGGTTCCCCAGCTGGGCTAGCCCGCAAGCTTTGCCGGACTAGTAGCTGCTACCCAGGCGCACGTTGCAAGCGCTGTTGGATTTCCCCACCGACAGGCTGTGACCAGGAGCGCGACCGGCAGAACGCCGTGAAGGCGAACCAGGGGCGTCCCCAGTCTTCGCATGTGGGAGGGGAGGGGGAGAGGGAAAAGGCACCTAGGTTGAAAAAGGGTCCCCTGCTGGTGAAAAGTAAGCCAACTGAACATGTGAAAAGTAAGCCGCGTAGCCGAACATGTGAATACAAGCAACAATGCACGCTCACGGCTCAATATGAAAGAGCACCACGAGACAGGACCGATACGTTGGCAAATAGCCACATTTGGTTCAGCACCACCACGGCCACCCCTCGGGTGATTGTGGTACTACGAGTGAGCGCGACGGTGGCCGGTTCCCAGCTTCAGTTTGGCAGCACCTCAGTGTCATACAAACGTTTGATTTTAGGTTGGCAGCACCTCAGTGTCATACAAACGTTTGATTTTAGGTTGGCATCACCTCAGTGTCATACAAACGTTTGATTTTAGGTTGGCAGCACCTCAGTGTCATACAAACGTTTGATTTTAGGTTGGCAGCACCTCAGTGTCATACAAACGTTTGATTTTAGGTTGGCAGCACCTCAGTGTCATACAAACGTTTGATTTTAGGTTGGCAGTACCTCAGTGTCATACAAACGTTTGATTTTAGGTTGGCAGCACCTCAGTGTCATACAAACGTTTGATTTTAGGTTGGCAGCACCTCAGTGTCATACAAACGTTTGATTTTAGGTTGGCAGCACCTCAGTGTCATTCAAACGTTCGATGTTAGTTTGGCAGCACCTCACAGTCATGCAAACGTTCGATGTTCGTTTGGCAGCACCTTACAGTCATGCAAACGTTCGATTTTAGTTTAGCAGCACCCAGGTCATACAAACGTTCGATTTTAGTTTGGCAGCACCCAGGTCATACAAACGTTCGATGTTTTGTAATCAAACAATGGCGTAATGAAAAGCATATTTACTAAAAAGAGAAATTGCAATGTCCAGATCAGTATTTTTCAATTTCAAACAAACCAAGAGTTATAAGTTAAGTTATTCCGTCATATATGATGTTTGTTTCAACATCTTCAAATGTGGAACGTTCCCTTTACTAGGCTGCACGGTGTCGGCCTCGCGGTGAACATTAGAGAGCGATTAACGGACTGGCGAAAACAATAGCGTATCTGAAAAAGTACATGCCTACCTATGAGCATGATGTTCATTCGTAGGTACGTTTGGAAGATAGTTTTGGCCGTATATCTGACATGCGTCATTTTTAGGCTGATAATTGGAACGACTTGGCATTTATAGCAGCATAAACTCTACGAGGTAATGGTAGACTGTCTATTGTTCTTGATCTTTTGTCAATCCCTAAAAAGGGCGTCTTTAGAATCTTTTTGGTGATAGGCACAAACTGAGTGATGAATGGTACATGCTGGTTTAGAATACTTTGGGAAGCATTGTTTTGGGACACATAGTCAGTTTCTAGCGCACGACCCCACAGCCTGGCGTTAACTGCAGCGGCCAGCGCCAGTCTAACTGCAACCCCAGGTGTCGGCGTCCTCGCACCTAAAAAAATTGGGCATACGTAGGCAAGCTATTTTATATAGTTTGCTTTCCAGTCGACTCTCGAAAAGAATCAATGCCTTCAAACAGACATGGGTTGGTCATGGCAATGCGCATTTCTGACCCCCGTTTCCATTTACTCTTCTAAATACTCGGGATACCCTTTACCTTTCCCGGGCAAGGGGTCCCATGGGTAGAACACAAATAGAGTGTTATCTTCCCGGTTAGGGGCCAACAGACCACTGCGTCTCAACGTGGCATACCCATCGTCTGTCATTCTGGCGACGCGGAGACCTGGGCCCACTGGTCGATTAGGAAGCCCTTGGAGGGGTGCAAAATACATCGGCTCCTTTCCTGGTATGGGAGGCTGTCTGATCAGGACAGCTGACGTCTAACCAACGCAGGGTCCCTTACTAATGCAAAGGAGACCCTTACCGTCGCAATGTTCCAGTAACTGGCACAGGAGCTACAGTTCAGCTTATGGGGCCGCTGGCTGAAACATGATCTGCTATCCCCATCATAACGCTGTGGACTCTTGTCATAGATCACCATGTTATCTTTTATTGTCAGGGGTCCCAACAAGCGCAAGAGGCCCTGTGACATTTGGGATTCCATCCCTGTCACTGTTCAGCATAGCCCTGTTCCACGTCCCCTTGGCCTACTCGGGGCCCCTTGCCGACATAGCAACTTCAGTTAGGCACTAACACGACGTCACGGCCGGGGTCCTCAATGCAACTTACAACCAGCCCTTAGGCCTTTTAGTCGGGCCATTGATGGTGAGATGGAGGATTTTTCGATGCTGATATCGAGGACGTGCCCAGGGCGACTGTACCCGCCGCTTCCCGTCAACGATGACGTCACTGCCACAAAATGCACCGCTCTTATCGGGTGGTCGTCCTAGTTTATAACCGAGCAGGCACTCTCCGCGTCAATGAGCGTCACAGAGGCGTCACGGAGGCGTCACAGAGCTGCGGCTGCAGGCTGCACGTCACCAGGGTCCCCAAAAGCACAAACAGGCTGTAGAGCGAGGAGTGCAGCACCACGTGCCGATAGCGTGTGCGCAGCGCAGGAACGGAACGTATGCCACAGCTAGATTCGCGCAAGAATGTGAGACCAGCAGAACATGCCGCAGTGGGGTCAAAGCACGATTTCTGTCTTCAATGATGTGTTGTTTAAAGGTGCGTAAAGCGGTTGTCGTTCGTAGTTCTTCATTTCATATGTTCGTAGAACATATGAAATTCGGTACTGGAGGACCCTTCTGTTCAGCAAATAAAACTACGAGCGGCTGCAAAACAATCGGTACGAAAAAAAGTGTAAAGAAGCAGCTTGGTGGGAGATTCCACATGATTAAGGTGTGCTTACCACATCTGCAGTCAAACAAGAAATAGAGATCCTGGATATGCTGCTTTTATACGTGTTTGGGAACCCGGCTGAATGCGACGCGCATGGGTTCGAGAGGAAGCAGTGGTCAGTTTGACCCACTGACATTTACAAGTCTAGTAGAGCCAGTAACACTAGAATCACAGGGTAGACACAGCCCTATGTGAACTTAGTTACGTCAGATTCTTAAGTCACTATGTTGTAAACTGCGGATAAATTTAGGTAAAAAAAACACAAAATTCAGATAGAGGTTCTGAGTGCACTCAGACCTCGTCACGCAAAGAATTTAAAAAAAGCTTCTTTAATATGAAAACAGAACGCTGTTTTTTATACCCAACCAGTGACCTTAGACAATTGCACGCTGCAACGTCTACTGACATCGGCCGCCGCCCTATCACCGGGTGGTCAGCTCACGCGGCCCAGCCCCAGTGGAAGGTCAGCCACCTGAGTCACATAAACCAGGTTGCATCATGGCACGACATGACGTGAACACCCCGCGTGGCAACAAGCGGACGGTCAGCACTACAATTGAACAGACATAAAGTACCATGCTGAGGCAGACCCAACTGTCCTCGCGCATTGATGCTGCGCACATGCCGTCCTGGTGCTTGCTAGGGTGGCTCGGGTACCAGTGCCCAGTCACGCTTCCTCTCGTTCCGGCACACATACACACGCACGTTCACACCCACCCACACGCACACACACCCACCCCCCCCCCCCCACCACCACCACGCACTCTATCCTCTCTCTCTTCCTCATGTCTCTCATCTCTTCTCTCTCTCTCTCTCTATCTCTTCTCTCTCTCTCTCTCTCTCTCTCTCTATCTCTTATCTCTCTCTCTCTTCTATCTTCTCTCTCTCTCTCTCTCTCTTCTCTCTCTCTCTCTCTCTCTCTCTCTCTATCTCTATATCTCTCTCTCTCCTCTATATCTCTCTCTCTCTCTCTCTCTCTCTCTCTCTCTCTCTCTCTCTTCTCTATCTCTCTCTCTCTATCTCTCTCTCTCTCTCCTCTCTCTCGATATCTCTCTCTCTCTCTATCTCTACTCTCTCTCTCTCTCGCGCTCTGCTCTCTCTCTCTCTCTCTCTCCTCTCTCTTCTTCTCTCTCTCTCTCTCTCTCTCTCATCTCTCTCTCGTCTCTTCTCTCCTCTCTCTCCTCTCTCTCTCTCTATCTCTCTTACTCCTCCTCTCTATTCCTTCTCTCTTCTCTCCTCTCTTCTCTCTTCTCTCTCTCTCCTCTCTCTCTTCCTCTCTTCTCTCTCTCTCTCTCTCTCTCTCGCTCTCTACTCGTCTCTCTCTTCTCTCTCTCTCTCTCGTCTCTCTCTCTCTCTCTCTCTCTCTCTCTCTTCTATCTCGTCTCTATCTTCTTTCCTCCCGCGTTACAGGGATGCCATATCATCCTGATAAGCATGATCTTAGAATTACTGCCGCTACTGCCATGTGCGCGATTTCGGATATCCCCGAGGGCAGAGATTGTCCGGCGTGCCCGGAAGCATAGATTGAAGCTGCGGACCCACAGTACAGCCGCACCAGGAACTGACATGGAACAATTCCTCACATTGCAAAACTACGGAAGCATGTGGACGCTGCAGCGAAGGCCAGTTTCAGTTCGTCCACTTGCCTCTTACGAGGCGATGCAGGCGGAGCTTCTGGAACCGGGTCAGACCCGTCTTACGAGGCGATATAGGCAAAGCTTCTGGAACCGGGCCAGACCCGTTGTGTCATGCATGTGCAGAGATGTAGCCCCTTCACTGATGGTGGTTCCTAGCTAAGCGAGCCGCAGCAGACTCTTTCTGCGCAGTTGGCGCAAGGGTAACGCGAACAAGCCCAGGGCGGAAATACGGACACCGCTGTGAGGCTTGAGAAGAGAAGTCTCTGAGTATTTCCATGATTTTTATTCGCCTTATAAGTAGACATAAAGGTGATAAATAGTGGACAAGAAAACAACCCCAAAGGTCGTCCGCTGACCTGACCTTAGGTTTGTAGTGGATTACCATGTGGGATGCCTCTAATCGCGCCCGACCGGAATGGGAACCTCTTGTAACCCCCTCCCTGCAAGTTTTCCGAGATATGATAAGGGCGGGCGGTGCGAGACCCATGGGACTGTCAGTATTTGTTGATGCATCGTTTCTTGCGCGCGGGTACAAACGAATTTAGTCAAGTTCGCCCCCAGGACATATGCCTGGCATGTGTAAACGATGTCCATTCTACCAATTATATCGAATGGCCGTCTCTTCCATTGTGATTGCAATCAATCGACACCAAGTTACATCATGGTAAGCATTTATCAGCGGGGAAAATACACGGTCTCAAAATTGACTTGCATGTCCAGGTTACTAAACTGTCGTTTTTCTGGTTGCGTTTAAAGCTTTTGGGGGATATTTGCGCTTAGGGGATTTTCTTGGTTACAAATAAGCTTTACGAAATGCTAGGATATATCTCGGTTGCCAGCCAGTTTTACAAAACATTAGAAACGTCTTGGTGAAATTTTTTCTTAATGCCAATGGCCTAGGTAATGTAAAAGTGTCATGATCGCTCTGGTCGCTCTGTATGCAAGAAGCTGCTGTTTCTTACGAAATAAAGTGCAAAGTTTTAGGACTACTTGCCAGTGATTCAGACGTCATAAAAGTGGACCAAGTTATGATGACCTGGTCTGACCGAACCATGCTGCGCTTCATACGTCCCGGAATGGTCTGATGCGTGATTATGGGGCAAAATACGTGCTCTTTCGTCGGCTCACATTCACAAATTGGAAGCCCTTGGGAGTAATGTCTCCTTGAACCCCACTTGAGCTAGAGGCGAAACACATAATGACTATGTTCCTTGTCATGAGAGAAACCTCCCTTCCTTGTTACGCATCCGTTATGCTCCCTCATACCCAATCCCCTCTGTGCGTCATGTATGTTATGGGCGTCCCGTTTATGACATTAATTAACTCCTCACCAGTGATTTTACGCGGGTCAAATACCCCGCTGGTTTCAACATTCGACGAAGGCTCATGCAGTTTTGCATCCGGCGGACGAAAAAAACCATTACGCTATGGAAAAGCGCCCTAGACCGATACACTTTCGCCGTGTAGGTGAGACCGGGACTACGCCATGATGCACACTTCTTTACTCATCTGTGCATGTACCCTTTTCTTCACGCTACCTCAGAACTCACCATGATGCACACTTCTTTACTCATCTGTGCATGTGCCCTCCCGCTCACGCTGCATCATAGTTCCACGTATGTGGGATCACAGGGGCTCTTCGTTGCCACAACAGCCTGCTACAGCGCTACGGCAAAGGGCACCAAAGTACGCCCACACCGAGTAACAGAGCTTATAACGCCGAGCGCCGGTACAGCGGTCACCAAGGTTACGGCACGACGCGGGAAGCCCGACCCATCCCCCGTCAACCGGCACCGCCGCCAGCCATCTGCAATGAGCGGGCACAGAGAAGCCGGCGGGAAGTTAGGTCATTAACCCCCCTGAAAATTATCTTCGAAAAGTTGACGGAGGCAGTTGGCTAGGAAGGTCCAGCCAGCGAATCACTAACGCTGTCTTTGCAGCTGCTTATGGCGACACCCAACTGCCATGCTCCCGTGTGTATAGGTCCCCCCTGCGGAGTGGTGCTGAGCGCGCCCCTGCTCGCCGTCAGCGGTCCGCTGGGTGTTCCGTCTGACTCAGCGCGGCCCGGCCAGCGCTATATTAGCTGGGCGCGAGGGGAATGGCGTCATTCACGGCGCGGTGCGGCAAGACATTGCGCTGCCCGCACGTTCCAGGCTGTCTGAGCGCCTCAATTGTGCAGTCATGGCGAGACGCGCTGTCTGGATGCCGCGTGTCTGCTGTCTTCTCGGCGCTGTCTGGTGTCTGTCGACCTACGCCTCAGCGCAGAGTGAGTGCCCCGCTCCTCCATGCGCTCGTGCCCGGGTCTAGGCCGGCTGGGGAGCTGCACTGTTTACTGTGTTAGCTGGCACTGGGCTGTGGAAACACGGTACGCCTGTTGCTATGGCTTCGACGGTAGACTAGAAGCACGGGAAGCTCCGTGTTAATTCAAGCATTCAAACGTTGCCAAATTTCTGCCGACATTCATAGAAGAGGTTAATCTTGTGGTTCACGACGTGTTAGATGCGGAATCAGTCACGACATTGTGGTTCGGAGGGTTTCAAAGTGCTGGAGAACGAAAAACGCCTTCTGTTTGCGAACCGGACAGTGGATCAAGATAAGCTTCGATGCCTGCCAGGTAAAGAGCAAAAACGGGCCCGTGGGGCGTCACATAAATGAGGCTACGCTCATTGACGCCAAAGTGGTCAAGGCGCAGGGCAACAGATGTGCTGAAACAAAGAGGTCCACCATTGTGTCCATTGTCAACGCGGAGGAGGTATGCCTTACTTTCTTTGAAAGTTCTTTCAGTGATGTGAGTGGCCAATAGCTTAATTTAGCTATATATATATATATATATGATTATTATATTTTAGATATAGCTAATGTTCAAGTGAGTAAGATGTGGGTGTGACAACATTTCATCTTAATTTTATTTTCCGATGTTTTGTCAGCATTTGCTTATATCTTGTGAGGTTGGTTGCACGCAGGATAATAGTTTTGGGACATAATGAGCTATTTGACAAACGTTGATTTGATATGGTGTACTTTCCTGCTACATTGAATGACTCCATGACAACACAACCACGCATTAACAGAAAGCATGCTCGATTCAACATCAGACCAGTTGATGACATTTGACAGTTTCTTATGCAACAATTTTGCCACCTGCTTTGAAGTGAACTGTCAGACCATAGGCACTGATCTTGTCACACAGTCTCAACACGATTCCTACATTGTTGTTGATTCATACAATGAGTCATTTGTTTAATGTTCACGCAACGACGTAGGGCTAATGAACACTGATATAGCGCCAGATTTTGCCAGAGCTGAGTTGAGGGACAAGGAGCAGCAGCATCTCCTGCATCCTCCAGACGGTCGTCCTGGCGTTCTGCGCATGCTCCTCCGACATAGAGCACAATGTGTTGTCTCGTGCCTCGGAGCCACGGAGCCTATGAACAACGCTGAAAAACAGCGCCGTGCTGTTCGTTCCCTGGCACTTGGTGATTACATCATGAACCGTTAAACGCACCATATTTCTTAAACTGCGTTGTCTGGGTCTTGTTGTTGTCTTGTTGTCTTGTCATTGTCTGGTGAAGTTTGTTCTTTGCATGTCTGTTTTATTGTTTTGGTTTAAATGTAGTTATAGGAAGGAATAACTATAACACCCAGATACTGATGGTGTCGTTAACACTGTGGTCTCTGGTCTTCTCCGGCACACCACTCCGCCGAAGGTTCTCTGCATTCTCTGCGGTGATCTGCATCTCCATTCTTCCGGTTACTTCCAAAGAAATAAGGCAAAAGAAATACAAAAGCGTAAAATCCGCCACGGATCGTGAATTACTAAGGGTACAAAACGGCTAATGATTTTTTGATGTAGGCGTGTCACTTGCTGTGCTCATGTGTCTAATGATGCCAAAAACCTGAAACGATTCCTGCTTCTTTGTGTATAACACAGAAACTTACAATATCCATATTAAGTTTGTAACAAAATGACCTAAAAAGCACTTTGTCAGTGACTTCCCACCAGGGTTCAAGGTCGGCGGCTAAAATTATAGTTTTCATATTCCCCACTGCGCTTACCTGTTTGTCCGTCGCTGTTGTTTGACACTGACGTCGCTGTTGTTTGACGCTGTTGTTTGACGCTGACATATCATGAGCATTACATGCCAGAAAGCAAGAGTAGCATCACGGAGTCAATTCATCACTTCATAGCTTTTGGGCCTGACACTTTTGGGTCTGACACTGTTGGGCCTGACACTTTTGGGCTTGACACTTTTGGGCCTGACACTTTTGGGCCTGACACTGCACGTGGGTTCCGCGCGCAATGTTAAGCGGCGCATTCCAGCACGCCGCGTGTGATCGCGCTGGACGTCGCGGGCCTTCCCCTTTAAAGGTCCTCTCTACAAGGAAAGGTGGCCACCTGAAACGTGGCGCATCTGAGGGCTGGATTCAACACCTGCCCCCCATGCCTGGGCTAGATAAACTCAAGTGAGCGCAACACTCATGTCTTCGGTGACATCTGTCAAGTGCATAAACAGTCTGGCCTGTGCTGCCTCTCACCCTGTCCCTGGCCATCATACCGGAGGTGTGCTGAAACCCCACTGGATAATGCTGTGACTACCGTGTTTGTGCAGCCTCCGGGCTCAGGGTGAGGATACCGTTGCTCCTGTTGCGGCGACACTGGTGCGTGCAACAACTCCGAACACAGTCCGTGAGATAAAAATCCGAAAAGCCTGAGACCCGCTCTTCCGAGATCTCTCGCCGAGCTTCTACCGCAGTCGTGGCCCCATGAACGTGAACATTACACAGGAGTCTAAAGCGCCCTTCCCTTGGCAGTCATCTTCGGCTCGCGGCGAAGACCCCAGCTGCCGCCGACCAGGCCACCTGTGTCACCTCCGCCGCGATCGGCGGCGAGTGACCTCGGCTCGGCCTGTCTAACTCCGGAGAGACATGCGGGCCGCTGTGGCGTGGTCACCAGCTGCCCTTCGCTGACCGAACACCTGCGCAGGAGGAACGTGCCCTACCTGAAGGCGTCTGTCTGCGGCAAGCACGGCACCACCACGCTCCTGGTGAGGCTGCGGAAGATGACGTTAGACGTCACAGGCTGTTCCTATTTTTTTCAGAAGGGGACATGGCGCGCGACTAGGCGGAGCCCCTTTCGCAGAGTCAGGCGACTTTGATGGTCACATCATCGCCCAGCAGTCGTGCCTTTAATCAGGCATCAGCTACCTCTCATTGAGGTGGTTTGCTTCGTTTGCTGGTTTGGAAAGGAAATGGGCAGGGGATAAAAGCTGAAACGATCTGTGCGACTATGCCAGCTTTGATGAACGTTCGGCGACGGGGAGTCTCGTTGGCATCCGCTCCGGGCTCAGAGCACACACGTGATAAGCCGCACTCTGAGCTCAGAGCACACACGTGATAAGCCGCACTCTGAGCTCAGGGCACACACGTGATCAGCCGCACTCTGAGCTCAGAGCACACACGTGATAAGCCGCGCTCTGAGCTCAGGGCACACACGTGATCAGCCGCGCTCTGAGCTCAGGGCACACACGTGATCAGCCGCACTCTGAGCTCAGGGCACACACGTGATCAGCCGCGCTCTGAGCTCAGAGCACACACGTGATCAGCCGCGCTCTGAGCTCAGAACACACACGTGACCAGCCGCACTCTGAGCTCAGGGCACACACGTGACCAGCCGCACTCTGAGTTCAGGGCACACACGTGATCAGCCGCACTCTGAGCTCAGGGCACACACGTGATCAGCCGCACTCTGAGCTCAGGGCACACACGTGACCAGCCGCACTCTGAGCTCAGGGCACACACGTGATCAGCCGCACTCTGAGCTCAGGGCACACACGTGACCAGCCGCACTCTGAGCTCAGGGCACACACGTGATCAGCCGCGTCCCTGCGACAGTGCTGCCCGAACGACGCGTCGCCGCCCGCGGGCAGCGCCAAGTTCGTCTCTCCGCCGGGCTGCGGCATATCTTCGCTGGAGGGCATTCGCATCGTGGGTGGCGTACCCGTCCAGCGCTTGAGCGACTTTCCCTGGATGGCGTCACTCCTGTACACCGAGGAACCGTTCAACAGATGCGGCGGGGCAATAATTGACCGGCGCTGGGTGATGACGGCTGCCCATTGCATCAACAGCAAAGGACCGTAAGTGGTGGCAGCGGCCCGGCCACGGCTACCGAGCGCCGGCTGTGGCAGCGGCGCGCCCTGGAAGGTCACGTGGGGGCCGAGAGCGAAAGGGAGCTTAGTGACGTGGGGAAAAGATGCGTGGGGTAAATATTGCCGCAAAGGCAGAGGTTACCTGCGCATCTGCATTTTTATGTAAAGTGAAGGTTGATACGGCACTAACACACCGAATGTGTTATTAGTGTCAACTGGTGCCAACAGCACTTCTTTCTTTTCGTCATACCCAGGGACTGGACCACACCGATCTCTTGTCCTCGTAAGAGTTCCTCATCTGGCGCACATGATACTCGTCGAGCTGTTTATCATCGGTAGAAACAGCTAGGATACTGCCGTTACCAGACGCTTGGCGTCTAGACTCAGGGGGCGTCCGCCATGATGGCATGCCAGACCCGTGGCCTCCGTGATAAGCCTGACAACTGTGAGCACTTGGCTTTTGATATGCTCCGGCGTAGACACGGTCATGTGTCCAAACGTCAACAATTACGATGTCGCAAAAGTGTGGAGAGAAAAACGCTCCTGCGATTTCGATAGTTTCTGGGGCCCTGTGCATCCTTGTGCCCATAATTCATTGTCGATGTTGGAATGTGAACAGGTGTAATTGTTGTTTAAGGGTGTCCCGTCACAAGACTGTCCTGTCACATGCGTCTGATGTCGTTCACATCTGATGCCATCCCGTCACAAGACTGTCCCTTTAAGACTCTCCCGTCACATGCGTCTGATGAGCCTGCCTTTAGCCTCTGGTGCATATTTCAGAATCAAGGTTCACGCGGGAGACCTCGATCTAACCACATCCATTGACGACAACTTCTTCCACCCTCCTCAAGACGTTGAGGTAGAGCAGATCTTCAAACATCCCGACTACAAAAAAGGCTTCAGGCGACCGGACAAGGGACTCTTTAACGATATTGCCCTGCTCAAGCTGAAGAGTGACATCAGGTTCTCAGGTGAGACTTCCCCGGTGGATAGGTGGCCAGTGGTTCTCATCCAGATAGGTGGCCAGTGGTTCTCATCCAGATAGGTGGCCAGTGGTTCTCATCCAGATAGGGGGCCAGTGGTTCTCATCCAGATAGGTGGCCAGTGGTTCTCATCCAGATAGGTGGCCAGTGGTTCTCATCCAGATAGGTGGCCAGTGGTTCTCATCCAGATAGGTGGCCAGTGGTTCTCATCCAGATAGGTGGCCAGTGGTTCTCATCCAGATTCCTGACGTCATTGAATCATAGACTAGAACTTGCTGTACAGAACAATGCAGGCAAGCCCAGATGAATGCTGAAGCTTGATTACGCGTGTGACTTTTAAGATAAAACGTGTGAGCGGGGTCTGTTTTGAAAGGTGATTGGGTGGTTTGGAGTATCTCCATGTGGAACGGCAAATAGTGGCACGGAACAAGTGGGTCCTACGCGTCTTTACACAAGGGTCAACAAAGCTCAAAATTTTGCATATTTGTCCGCTGAAATTCCCAAACTGTTAACATGCTGAAGATTACAATGCAACATACAATGCCATTGCGCCATAGTTGATATACCCGAGACAAACAAGCTTGGGAGATATTAAAAGTCACGAACGCTGTGACCCACGAATCATCGAAGTCTATACGCTTCCATAAGATGGCTAAGGTGTTTTTGCGTTTCGGCGGTCAGAAAATGGAAAATTTTGTAATTTGTTGATCCGTAAGTCACGATGTTCGCAATCGACATGTTCCATAGGTGTTTGCCTCCATTAAATCAACTACACCAAGTCAAACACTGTATCAAATTGTACATACAACTCAAATGTTATAATACAATGGTATCAAATCCTGGCAGACGGAATTTGAAACACGTCTGACTTAGAAAAAAGGTAGCGGCTGTGTGCTACCTTGTCTTCCGTTTTCTTTTCAAATGGTCTTCTTTCCTTCATTTACAAAAAAACTACCTTTCCATAGATGTGCTCCCAACGGTCTCCACTTGAGGCGTGTCAAAGACCTGGTGGGGCGGGAACTGGGAACAACGCGACGTTTGCACTGGGGATGATTTCACTGGTGGCAGAGCAACATTGTCACTGAGGGTGAATTGCTCTGCTAATAGGGGAGGCGGGAATTGGTCGCTACTGGCGGAGATTTGCCGCTCCCCTCCCCCCTAACCACCCCCCCCCCCCTCCCCCCGCCCCCGCCCCCTCCCCGATTGACGTGTTGAATTGACGTCTGCGTGTTTACGAGGAATGGTTCGTTTCCAGACATCGTGAAGCCTATCTGTGTTCCGGGGAGAGCAAAGAAGGACCCATATAGCGGGGAAGCCGCTATTGCTGGATGGGGAACGACTGCATACAGTGAGTATAACTTCGCTGCGATGTAAGGCTCCAGTGGTGGTTCACATGCATCATCTTATATCAGTGTTAGTCACCAACTTTGCGCTGAGAGCAGTGCCGGCGTGGTTGCAGTGCATGCACAAGCAGTGTGTGTTACTTGCGTTCGCACTTCTTTCATTTTGCACACAGATGGCACGTGCGGAATGACGATTGCAGTACTGGCCACGTCAACTGTCCTTGGAATTGCTGCACATGAATATATTTTGTCATCGGAAGACGATTCCGGCGTATTCGTTAACTCAATGTTCTCCGCATTGTCACTGGCGTGGTCCTTCATCTTCTCTTTGATCTTGCCTCGGTCTCACCTTGCTTGTTTGTGACCATCCACCGGCCCCCTCACCCTGGCGTTAAGGCCGCCACCTCCCGTCCCTGTGCCGCCCGCCGGCGGTGTATGTAAGGAGCACATGCAAGTGGTGCGCGTAAGGTGTGTGTGCAAGGGGTGCATGCACCAAGTGCACGTGTGGGACGTACGCAAGGGATGGATGCGTTGGCGTGCACATGGAATGCGTGCACGTCACTCTGAGTACATGTACAGTGTGTATGTTTGAGCCGTATATAAAGAGTGTATGTGCGAGATGTGTGTAAGAGGTGTATGCACATGGTGAATGTAGGAAGTGGTGTACGCTCAGTGTATGCGCGCCCCTCCCGCCGAGGCACGCCGCCCCTGCTCATGCAAGCCGCCCGTCCTTCGGCAGAGGGTTTTGCATCTAAGAGGATGCTCTTTGCCGCAATCAATTTCACGCGGTTCGACTCGTGCCAGAGCAACTACCGCGATCTGGGCATGCGCGTCGACGCACGTCTGCACCTGTGCGCCAGCGGTAACGACAGGAATCGGACGCGCCCCGGCTGCACGCCGGACTCGGAGGAGATCCGCTGCCAGGGCGGTGTCGACGCCTGCGAGGTACGACACGCGCGCCGCCGGGGACGCCCAGGTGGCATGCGAAGGCACCCCGAGATTTCTGGAATCACTTGTGTGCGTGTGGTATGCTGAGAAGGATATTTGCGGGTTTTTAAATAGCCAGGGCAGTATTTTGATTTGCACCGTGGAACTCCTGCATTCAAGCAGGTCACGCATAATATATTCATTGTTGCGCGATGACGTGTGTCGCCAGCAAACGATGCAACGATTAATTACTAACAGAGCGTGGAGTTGGTGACGTGACAGCTTAGCACGCGCCTGGGTGGCCGGTTTAATACCTTCGCTCGGGTGTGGGTCAATTTGACCGCGGTGAGATTTCAGGAATTAAGAGAGCTAGACACCAAATTCACAGGGTGTATTGGTCTGCACGTGAGTTCAATTAGATCAACTTTTGAGGTTCCTATGTCGTGAACTTTGGGTTAAATAAGGTCAAACAAGGTCAAACGCCAGATTGATCTCCAAGGTGCCCCAGAACCTAAATACCTATTCTAAGCAAAAAGTTGCATGATCATTTGAGGTCAGTGACCTTGTATTACCTTTTGAAAGTCATGGTGGCCAAAATCATGCAAGATTGCTTTGCATTTTCCGCTTGGAAAAGCGACAAAAATTACGCTGTGCAGCATGTTTATAAAACCAAAATATCGACCTGGGTCATTTTAGGTGAGCGACCTATTCTGAGGTTTCAGGAGTCCATGGGAGATGTATAATGCCGTTTCAGTTATCAATAAATTTTAAACGAGCACCAAAAACCACCCCAAACGCCACACCATAGAGTAATAAAACAAGTTCGCTTTGACCTTGCTCTAACCTTAATAACTGACCCCAAGTCAACGGGGTTTGTTCATTCAATTGTTGTGTTGTCTAATACAGCATCCCAGAGATGAATGGCTGGGTATAACATTCCATTGTTGCGTCAAAATGAACGATTCCCTAGTCATTAAATTCGCTGAATCCATGGCCTAGCCTTGGCCTGCTGTAGGTCAGCCACGATAACAGGTACATCTTAATTTTTGACACCAAACGATCCGCTATTTAATTTCTACAGCTATGCGTAATTTGGCGCGGCTACGTTGCGCCGTTCGGAAACCATTCCGGAAAAACCGTCGACGGGCGTCAAGTTGGCCCCCACCCGAGCACGTGTTAAACATTAGGATGCCTTTTATGAACGAGATGTGCCGCATGTGGTGTGGCAGATATTGGCATAACTGTTGACATTATTTGGGCAGCGCCAGCAGTATTCATGATTCAACTTGACAAAACTATAGCAGCTCGGCCGCCATTTTGAAACCGGATTCTGCGGAATTTTAATCCGTTGTGACTATTCCCTTCACAGTGTCGGCCTGTGCTCAACTTGGTATAACCGGCACTGAGCACAGGCCGGCCACTCTGTTGTGCCTTGGCATAGAGACCATAGCGGGGAATATCTGCCTTACCTTATCCTCCTACTACCCATTCTGGATCAATTCTATGATTACTTGATCATTCTGGATCCGTTATTCACCCGTTCACATTTTCGAGCTCTGGTTCTAAGCTGTGCACGAGTGGCAAGAAAATTCATACCTTAACTTATTCTTTTGCGTTGATAATTGCAAACGCGGTGTGAACGGAACAAGTTATTACTGAAAGTAAGCGCAAGCACATTGTGTAGTATTTCTTAAAGCACCTACCCGACATTTCGTAAACGTCTTAACTATATCTCATACTTATAGTTCTCACAAGATCATGACCCGACCCAATCCGTCACCTGCGGTTATGCATGGGTCCACCCAAACCGTGCAACGCTCTACGTTGGCGACGTTGCGGCTGGACGCACGTGTCGTTGGCGACGTTGCGGCTGGACGCACGTGCCGCTGTTGGCAGGGTGACAGCGGCGGACCTCTGATGACCTACGAGAAGACGAACGGCACGCTCAAGTTCTCCGCCGCCGGCGTCGTGTCGTTCGCCGTGGGCTGTGGCAACGCCAGGTTCCCGGGCATCTACACCCGCGTCGACTCGTACCTCGACTGGATGGCGCAGACCGTAGCCGACAACTGAGCGACAAGACTGGAGCTGTCGGGACTGAGGCCGGGGCACCGACCCACCTCCCACAGCTCAAAAGCGCGCGACGACAGCGCGCCCGGCGTAAGCCCCAGGCTGCCGGTAATATTCAGGGCACGAATTTGTGATGTTCATCTTAGTTGGCTGGTCACTGTGCAGCGTTCAGAAGCGCTGGATGTGGACACCTCACTTATTTCGCCAGACCAGGGCGTGGCGGAGCGCTCCAGACCAGACCAGGGCGTGGCAGAGCGCTCCAGACCAGACCAGGGCGTGGCGGAGCGCTCCAGACCAGACCAGGGCGTGGCAGAACGCTCCAGACCAGACCAGGGTGTGGCGGAGCGCTCCAGACCAGACCAGGGCGTGGCGGAGCGCTGGAGGAGCGAGACTAGCTTTTGGAATGGGCGCTGTCAAGTGCTAAGTGGGATAAGTGGTAGAGTGAAGTTGGCTGTTATTGAGACTGCTGTCGGATGAGGTAGAACTCGCCGATGTGATAGCATGTGAGATCTGGTTGTTAACTGCGCTACACCGGTCAATGACAGTATTAATGTCTTGGTTGATGTGCTACTGAACTTTAACTAAATCAGAGGATAAATGATTACATTGCAGTTGATGCGGAGGCTTCGACCGTTCCCAGGGTGCTATCCTGAGGTGCAGCACTTCATTTTGTTGTCCTGATAGCTTGTAATGCGCTGCTGTTTCTCAAATGTTGTACTCGGATGATCACTCGCAAATTATGTAGTTTAAAAATTGCATGTGTTAGAGCGTTCAAAATTCGATTTGCAACATTGAAACATGGAATAGATCAACAGCATTTGACAACTTTGGAAGCATCTGCCGTGTCCTCAACGGGATATTACCAACTTGGTAAACAGCATTGCCATAATGTAACACTTGTCCCAGCAATGTTATCGGGGTGCCGAGAGTTTTAATTGCGTCGATATTTTTGAATTTTGATAATTAACTTTCAGGTATGAAAGTGAAATGAAATCGTCTGTCAGTACCAACTATTTGCATGTTGCTACCCAACCTGCTGACACCCAAAATTCAGGGTGTGCTGAAGCCGGTGGGACCAAATGAGCCAGGCTATTGTAATGGCGTACATTGTCACTGTCAGTGTCACGACCAAGAAGTGCTAGCAACAGTACAGCACTATTTTGGCGACGTTTTCGTTGTCGGCTCCGCTTGTTCCAGTGTCAAATGGATGGCAATTCACAGGGATGTCTTCTTGGCAGTCGGAAATTCTTAAGGGAAATATCCCGCTTTTTTGCGCTTTTCACTTATTAATAGACCAGACGCGTACTATTCGATCAGCAGTACTAGTTTTCTCGAAGTCCGGAATAGCCCAGAATTCGATTGGAAGTGGAAGAGACGCCTATGGAAGAAATCTCATTATACCCTCTGCTCACCACCATAAAAGTGATACATTTCGTTTGCCTGTTGGTTTCCAATGAGTACGCTGTATTATGTCAGAACACACTAATGTGTCAAAATGTTTGTGTAATAAATGCTACTACAGCTTGCAACACTATGTCGAGCCAAAAAGACACGCGAACATGAAACTATTATCCAGCGAATTGAGCGTCATGTCATGATTTGGCTTTTATTTCTTCCCTATGGTGTTTACCATCGTGGCTGTTTTCAAAGCGCACTTCGGCTTTAGAATTGGGAGTATGACGTGGTTCATAGTGACGCACTGGTTCAGTCAGCCCGTGTGTCTCTCGGTAACTGGCGCTTGCCGCTCGCGGAGCCAATCCCAAGCGCAATTTTATTCGCAGCGATAGAGACGCTCACGACGGTTGTCATGACGACGGTTGTCGCGACTGCAGAAAAAGCGCAGTGCTGTTATAAAGCGTTGAGAGCGTAACTTGGACTAAAAATCATCAACTTAATTTCTATTATGTATTAACCACGTTTCAGTAGCACTATCCAGTGCTACTATTAGACGCAACTGGTCCTACGATTCCAGAAGCGTTTTTTGTTTTAAATACGCCCCAAAGGTGGGACATTCCCTTCATACGAAGTAACACATCTTGCCATGCTTTCACTTATTGCTAGATTGGACGTGTGCGATTTGATCCGCAATACCAGTTTTCTCGAAATCCTTCTGAATAGCTCATAATTTCTATTTGAAGCTGCCAACCCTGACGAGGGATATTTTTGAAGTCCCTGCCCACCACTGCGAAAGCAATACAGTTAATTTACTTTGTTTTTTTCCAGCGTGTGTGCTCTGTAATGTTTGCGGCACACTGATGCGTCAGAAGGCTCGTGTAATAAATGTTACGGAAGCTGGAAACACACTTTAGACAACATGATATGCGAACATGAAACTTTTGGCCCGCGAATTCAACGAAACATTGTACCTTGGCGTTTGGCAATAAACATGAATGGCGTTGCCAGCCATGATTTCTCCCCGTGGCGTTTACCACAGCGTCTTTTCGGGCCGCACTTTGGGTCTGATTGCGATTATCATATGATCCTCGTGACGCACTGGTCTCAACTCAAACCAACCAACTTTCTGGTAACAGGCCCTTGTCCGCTGGCCCAATAACAAATGTCCTTTTATTCGCACCAGCAGATGTGCGCACGGTAGTTGTCATGACGACGGTGCTAGAGGCTGCAGGAGGGAGGGGGGGGGGGGGGGGGCGTAGTAGCACTGGGAAGTGTTGTTAGAAAGCGTGGACAGCGTAAGTTTGACTCGGGAATTATTAAAATTGATATCCTTACCATGTCTTGACGCTGCCGCAGTGACACTACTCAGTGTTATTGTTAGACGTTACTAGTCCTGACGTTTCACGAGGAGATATTTGCCACAAAGACGGGTCACTCCGTTTGAAGGCGTTAGGTATCCTGCCTCGATGCCTGTTAACGCAGCATTATTGCCGTCTTTGACTCAACTGGTCTTAGTTCCTGCTGGCTTATGCGTTAATGCACTTATCCACAATGTCGGGACAGATGCAAGCCTGCAGACCTGAGAGCTTTGACGGCTCTGTAGTGACGTCTATGATGTATTTCATGCAGTGGTACATATACGGAAGAAAGAGCGTCAGAAAACTGGCACCCAATGCGTTGTATACGGCTCATGCATTGTCGTGTGTCCACACTGCGCTAAGTTGTGGTGGAAAACCAGGACGCTGTTAAAAAGTCCCATGTTTAAACTAAACTTGAACGGGAAGAAACTAACGTTTCACCTGCGCAATTTGCACCCATTATCACCGTCATGAATAGGACCGAACTGCACTCGACAAAACGCTCCTCAGTTAAAAAAAAACTTCCAGAAAGGCAGCGACACGAAAAATACCTCATAGCAGAAGCCACAACGTTATTATCCTAAAAAAGCAGCGCCATTCACTCTAGATTCCTCCGCGGAGAAACCCTATGGTGCCCACCACACCCTTTCCGTGTGTTTAAGCATCCATTAACTGGTGACAGATGCGCCCAACGACCACGCTTGAGGCAACCATGAGACGGCAGGTGGCTGTTTTGTGCAATTCGTCCAGAAACGAAGCTAACAGCTCTGTTGGAGCGATTGCAAGCGAAGCTAACAGCTCTGTTGGAGCGATTGCAAGCGAAGCTAACAGCTCTGTTGGAGCGATTGCAAGCGAAGCTAACAGATCTGCTAGAGCAATTGCAAGCGATGCCAGCGAACGCACCATTTCACACCATCTGGTTCAGTCGGAATGCTTTCTAGAACCTGCTGGATGCTGCCTCGGATGTTTGCCTGCACCCGCGTGATACCTAGAGCTACCAGCAGGGTGGTGCGATGTGTGCGAGAAGGTAGCACAGGCAGAATATTTTGACACCGAGTTTTACTTCCCTGTAGATCGTTCATGTCTTTTAACCGGAGGAAGGGCCAGATCGCAGACAATCGCCAGGGTCGTCATCGGGAAACCATCAAAACGTCCAAGATGGTAGCATCCAGTACTCATATCATCCCAAATCACCACATCAAGTGTTCATAACATCCAAAATGCGTTCAATGCTGCACCTATTGGCGGAGTTTTTAGTGCTATGAACTTGGAACGAGCTGGATGTTCATCGAAGCTCACAACGTCCTAAATCATAACAACCAGTGATCACGACGTCCAGTTCATTTGACGTCCATCACTTTGACTGGTACTTTTCTCCAACCCTTGGACGTCATAAACTTAATTTTCGATGTTGTGATTATTTCCTGTCCAAGGACATTGGACGGTCTTTGGGTGTCACTATCGCCGGATGCTACAATTTGGACGTTCTTATTGTTGGAGGTCATGAGCCCTTGATGTTTTAATACGCATCCTCTTCATCTCCTCCTCCTCATACTATTCTACCTTAGATCACTCTACCCGCCGCCACAACTCACTCCAATTGTCGTATAATGTCATACTAAGACGCCCGAACTCCGCGCCACAAACCAACCGGGGAGCTTTTTAAGAAACAGTCTCGCCCAGCATCTTACACAAGAAGACAGCCCAGCTTTCTCTGGCTGTATTAAATTAAATGGCCAAAGAGGCAAATTCAAAATTTCAGGCATTTGTAGAGAGCAGTAGAACGTCGCTGACGTAACAGACAGGTACGGCGTGACGGCCAAAACGTATAACGCTGTACCCACTCCTATCCAGGAAACCCATTGTATATTGGTTAAGCTGCGCGTCTGGGAAGCCAGAAGTACGGGGTTCGATTCCCGGCGGTTTCCGCACTCCCTGCCAGAGTGAAAGGCAGGCGACGCCATATAATCTTAGTAGATGAGTGGATCGTGAAGCCCGTATGACACACGCATGGACGTACGCACGCACACATACACGTCTATCTCCATGCCCTACAAGAAGTCCAGGAGCATGTTCAAATGGCTGCGGAAAAAATTGTTCACTGTCTCGTACCGCCGCGGTTATGACGAACTCTCCTAACCAAATTCCGCGGGTGTCGGTAGTGTAGTGGTTAACGCGTCTGCGTTAACAACTGCGCATCTGGGAAACCAGAGGTACGGGGTTCGATTCCCCGCGGTGCCCGCCCTTCCTGCCCGGGTGAGAGGCAGGCGACGCCATATAGCCTCAGGAGCTGAGTGCGTCGTAAAGCCCCAATGACATGACATGACCAAAGACCACCAGAGATCACGCACGCTTTTAACTGGTGCTTTGAATGCGAAGAGAGCAGCAGTGTGTGATGGGCCCAGCAAGGTTTAAACGTAGCGACCGAGGGGCTTAGGACCATGCCAACACAGGCTGCGCGCAATCAGGAACGTTAGAAATAAGAATCCCCGATTCCCATGCAAACACATAGCCCGCAGCTTAGATCTCCCTTTACTTGCTAGAAAGCCGAAATAGCAACAGCACAAATTGGCTTCCAAAAGCTTGTCGAAACAAAATGCGAAGCTAATTAAGATTGCGTAGCCTATTATGACCGGTCGGCAAGAGTGGCATAGCGCTCTCGTTACAGGAAGGTTGGCAGGGACCCTTTCGATTAGTTATGCCGCATTCAAGGACAGCTAAACACGCCTGGCGTGCTTACCTCAATTCTGTTCGTGTAGTTGTCGGCTCTTAACCCGACATTGGCCGGGGAGAGGTCAGTCTTCTCCTCTGTGCGATGTTTGTAATAGTAAAAAACCTTGAAATATCGCTGCAAAATTGTTAAAAGCTCTAACACGCGCCTGCATGGCTGGTTGAATACCCTTTGCTCAGGTGGGGTGGGGTCAATTTGACCACCTGAGAGCTTAGGAACAAATACAGCTTTTACAGGGTGTGTTGACCTGTACGTGAACTCACTTAGGTCCAAGCTAGAGATTTCTAGTTCATGACCTTTGGATCAAATAAGGTCAAACAAGGTCAAATTCCAGGCTGGTCTTCAATGGTCATTAGAACCTAGATAACTGTTTTATTCTGAACTTTAAGAAGTTCATGAAAAGTGTATAATGCTGTTCCTGTTGTAAATAAATCCTAAATGAGCACCAGAAACTACCCCACACATTAAGCTCTAGCGAGATAAAACATGCTGTTTTTAACTATTGTCTGACTTTTATGCCTGGCCCTAGGTCAATGTGATTTGTCCATTTAATTGTTGAGTTGCCTGAGAAAGTATCTCAGAGATGTATTATTTATTTATTATTTCGGAAAAAAACCTTCGGGGGAACCAAGTTGACCCCTCCCGAGCGCGCATTAACTGATAAGTTATACGCCTCGTGTCAGAACAAATAAAAAGACCATGAAAGATCAAGCGTAAGTAACGCCAGAGTAGTGTCGCTGTTTGCGACTTTTAAAGCACTTAGCTGTAGGCAACTTATCTGTCGACGAAAGATATGAGCCAATTCGTTCATCACTCATGTCACTTGTGTTGTTTCAATGTTGCACGAGATATTGCTACGTTATAATAGCAAGAATATTCATTATATGCGTTCCATAGTTTTTGGTCGCAGACTCAAAAATTTTGAAGCCATGAAAGAGATGTCCTTGATACGACTATGAAAGAAGCCTGCACTAATTTTCAAGCAATTGTCTGTGATAATGACTGAGTTCTGGCTTGCCATGCATCACCGCGCGCGATGCCCGCGCCCAGTTAGGCCTGGGGCCGCGGCGGCCGGCGGCGGAGATCAGGTCTACCGCAGCGGCGCCGTGACGGGACGGCGAAAGCCGTTCGTCACTTTCACATGCAAATGGACGACCACGCACTGGCGACGGGGTTGGAGGACATCAGGTTGTGCTGTCCACAGGACTAAAACGTCGAAAACAGCGTGAAAACTGGTCTCAAAGCGTGCTCACCACCGAGTTCGTCAATGTGATCTTGATCTAAGACAGTTTAGGAACAAGCGACAGACGTTGTTCACGTGTCTGATACCCATAACTGCGGCGAAGCTATTACGCTTTGCGCTTAGATGGTTTAAGAACGACGAAAATGCATAGACCGGAACAGAGGCATGGCCCAAAGTCTCAGCTTTCGTTTCCGCGGACCTTGACCTTCGTATTAGGCGTATCGCGGCGCGCGTTACAATGAATACTTTCCTTTGTAACATTTTTGATCAGGGCACAGTGTGGCCTTGACCTGCGACCTTAAAGCACATTTAACACGCACTCGGGTGGCCGGCTGGATACCCTTCTCTCGGGTGGGAGGTCAATGTGATCCCCCCCCCCTCTGAGATCTCAGGAACTGAGAGAGCTGGAGACACCAAATTTACAGGGTGTGTTGACCTGTACATGAACTTACTTAGGTCGAGGTTTCAGGTTCCTAGGTCACGACTTTCGGGTCAAATGGGACCAAACAAGGTCAAATTCTAGTTTGCTTTCCAAAGTGCCCCAAGACTTTAAGTATTTTAAGGTCAGAGACCTTGTTTGACCTTTTGAAGGTCATGGTGACCAAAATCATACCCGCTGTTCTGATTTTTGCATTTAAATAAACGACGAAGATTACACGAGGAAGTATGCTCCGAAAAACCAAATGTTGACTTGGGTCATTTTTGGCCAAAACCTATTCTGATCTCTAAGAAGTCCATGGAACATGTATAATGCGGTTACTGGTATCAATAAATTCGAAATGAGCACCAGAACCTACCCCATACAACAAGTCCTGGGGTAATAAAACAGGTTGGTTTTAACTTTGGTCCTACCCTTATACCTGACCTTATGTCAATTTAATTTGCCCATTCAACTGTTGTGCTGCCTAAGAAAACATTTCCTAGATGTATGGCTTCGTCTAACACTCCGTTGTTGGATCAGATTGAACGATTCCTTACAAATTGACCGCTGAAACCATGGCCTAACTTTGACTTGCTATAGATCAGCGACCTTGCAGGGTATTTTCAAAATTTTGATGCCAAACGATCCGCTATTCATTTTTTTTACAGCTGTGCAGAATTTGGCACGGCTACGCCGCACCGTTCGGAAACCGTTCGGGAAAAACATTCGGGGGAGGATAAATTGACCCCCGACCCGACCACGTGTTAAGCTCAAACTTGCTGTGTTCTAATAATGCACACCACCGCGAAATCGATTGCAATTTGAACCTTTTGAACTCGGTCCAGCTGTTCTTGAGATGAGCGGGGGGGGGGGGGTCGAATCTCTGCGCTCTCCGGTCAATGGCGTGCCGCCGAGACGCTTCAATGCGATTTTGTTTTCGGCCTGTCATCCACAACCAGACAGAAAATGAGCATTCTAACCCTCGACACGGAGCTTCTGTCCGATTGACATCTCGCGCAACGCAAAGCAAGAACTGGCCTGAACTGGTCTAGATCTGGTCTCGGGCGCTGCCCGGCCGGCGGGGTTCGAGGTGGGGGTGGACGTGTGGTACAACGGGCCACACTAACACTTAAGCGGAATGGAAGAGACGTACGGCGCATTGGAGAAAACATACAGGTCCCGCAACGTGGCACACATGCAACAAAAGCCGACCTCGATAGTGGGAATTTACTTCCTCCGCCCTGCCGACGGGCGATTCTGCGCTGCTGAGCGCGGTGCATAGTCACGGCTATCCTCACGTGCGATCTCTCCACCACCGACCCGGTGATTGGCCGGTCACCGACTCTTCCAGCGGCCGGGGCCACCGTCCCGCCGCCGCCGCCGCCGCAGCATCCACGCCACAGCGGCCGGGAATGACAGGTGACTGACCGCCGCAGCAGCAGCATCCACGCCACAGCGGCCGGGAATAACAGGTGACTGGCCGCCGCAGCAGCAGCATCCACGACACGGCGGCTGGGAATGACAGGTGACTGGCGATCGGAGCAGTGGCCATCCTGGAAATGCACTAGTGTGACGTGATCTTCGTGTAATTATCATCGGATTAATAATGTCCAGTGTGTGGGCCAGGCTGCGGCGCGGCGGCTGGTATGACCGCGGCAACCGCAGCTGGCGCCGCCACGATGGGGCGCGCCGGGAATCCCCGCGGGAGCCCGCCAGCCCCGCATGCGCCGGGAGTCCCCGCGGGAGCCCGCCAGCCCCGCATGCGCCGGGAGTCCCCGCGGGAGCCCGCCAGCCCCGCATGCGCCGGGGGTCCCCGCGGGAGCCCGCCAGCCCCGCAAACGCCGTGCGGGCACCTTCTGAACAATCAAGACGGCGGGAGCGGTGCCTTCTAAGGTGATGCCGTGCGTGGACATTGCCATATGTCGGGCTCGCACCCGTTTGGTTTAAGGCGGTGGCGTCACTGGTGCCGAGAATTCAACGCGGCGCGACGCTAGCCGTGGCGCGTACCGCTGCAAAGCAGCCAGAACATCGGGAATTTTCGCACAGATAACGAACAAACTGTTCACGGAAAGTTCACTTGATTAATCATCAGACTACGTAGAACCTAATGACGAGTAGGATGGTGCACATTGCGAGCCCATGTCACGAACTGCTGAAATGCACAGGCGTGAAAAGGAAAATGCGTACGCACGAAAATTACACCAGATAAGACGGCCAGAACATCTAGCTCTCTTTGCATTGATGAACAAACTGTTAGCGACAGGCGCATATAACCAACGAGCCAATCGCGTAGAAGTTAACTCCATACATTAGGATGTGTCTTGCAAGATTATGCGGCCAACCACAACAAGAAGCTGGCGCGGACGGTGAGCACGCAATGCGACGCGACGCCAATACTGAATCGACACGGCGTCGAGCGGCAGAATCCAGATAGCTTGTATCTTATACGCCATGCTGCGGTGTAGGATACTGTTTGTTGCTTGCCTGTCTTTCATCAGCTGCGTTATTTCGGTGGTTCCGAAAGAGAGAAGCACTGACAATAAAACAGCTCGCCTTCTGCAATCGAGGTACATTAACACCAGCCCAGTGTTAAGGAAGTAGCAGTACTACAGTCAGCTGCCGAGGATTGCCACTATGCAGTAGCATATTAGCACATGCCAATGCGGAGGTTATCTACACATGCTCTGAGCATCTCATGAAGAGGCTGACGTTTACCTGACCTGAGATGTCGGTGCTTGAGCCGAGCGGATTACATTGGATGTCATGTGACTTCTGATAACCGTCCGTGTAGTCACTACCGCTACTGCAGACCAGCGACGGAAATCCCGGAGGCATGTGGGAAGTAAAGACCGGGACTGCGTACCATCACACAGTCTCTCCACGGAGCGCCACAAGGGAGGTTGACTTAGTTGGTTTGCTGCGCAGGTAAAAAAAGATGCATGAACACATGCTGGTGGTTGCACGAGGCTGGCACCAGCCGTTCTTAAGTTATATTAAAACCTTGAAGGGGGGGGGGGCTTTCAAGACCCTTTTTCGATCTGGCGCGGTTTAAATGTAACGTCTGGTTGGCCCATATTGGCCCATGTAGCGCATAAAGATTGTTTTTCTTGCTATAAAAGGAAACCAACAGCATTTGGCTTGGGGTTTTAATTTCTTTCTAAATATGTTAGCCGGCTGATTTGCAGCCGCACCTGAACGCAACGTTACGCTGTCAAACTCTCCCGCCCCATTTATAAAGCGGGGAAAAATGTGCTGTCTCAAAATTGTCACGTATGTTCAAGTCACCAAAGCTTTTCGGAAAATGATGACACTGATAGGATTTTCGTGGTGATAAATTGCTTTAACCAAATCTTGGAAATGTCTGGAGGTGCAAAAGAGACCAACAAAGGCCAAAGACCTATGCATTGTAAAAAAAACGGTCGCAATCATTCTGATCGCTTTGTAAGTAGGAAGCTGTTGTTTCTTACGGACTAAGTTTAAGAGGTCTTAGAAACACGTGCCAGTGAATCGACGTTATTGAAGTGACCCATGGTGAGATGACCTGACCTTATCTCACATTGACAGTCTTGATACATTTCGGAATATTCTAGCGCATTATTTTGGAATGAATTACGTGTTTCGTTAGCTTACATTTACAAAACTTGAAAGTTCTCTAAAGCATCCCACATAGTGATTCAACACGGTCTCAGGTCAGGTCAGTGTAGGGCCAGTGGGCTTTTTTCTTGGCCCCTATTTTCTTATCACACTTGTGGCCAGGTTCTGACAGAAAAACCATCATCGGAAGACATAGAGGTCTTCCCTTCACAGACCACACAGCGTTGTCTGACTTGCCACCAAGGGTTCGCTCGTGCTACTCTGTGCCAACTGCGCAGAATGAGTCTACCGCCACCTGCCCGGCAAGGAGCCGCGGTCAGTGGGGCGGGAGGGGGGAGGGGACTGCAGTTCTGCACAGCGATGACGCGACGGGACTGGCCCCATTCCAGAAACCCTGCCGGCATTACCTCGCAAGAAGCAAATAGACGAAACTAAGTCAACCTCCTTTGTGGCGCTCCGTGGAGAGACTGTGTGATGGTACGCAGTCCCGGTCTTTACTTCCCACATGCCTCCGGGGATTTCCGTCGCTGGTCTGCAGTAGCGGTAGTGACTACACGGACGCTTATGAGAAATCACATGACATACAATGTAATCCGCTCGGCTTAAGCACCGACATCTCAGGTCAGGTAAACGTCATCCTCTTCATGAGATGCTCAGAGCATGTGTAGATAACCTCTGCATTGGCATGTGCTAATATGCTACTGCGTAGTGGCAATCCTCTACAGCTGGCTGTAGTAATGCTGCTTCCTTAACACTGGGCTGGTGTTAATGCACCTCGATTGCATAAAGCGATCTGTCTTATTGTCGGTGCTTTCTCTTTCGGAACCACCGAAATAACGCAGCTGATGAAAGACAGACAAGCATCAAACAGTATCCTACACCGCAGCTATGGCGTATAAGATACAACCTGTCTGAACACCGTCTCGTATGCGCTAGACTCGTCTATGACCTTAGAAATACATGTAGTGCTGGGATAAAGCTTTGACCGCGTAATTTAGACACGTAAATAACTTCAATTAGCTTGCGGATAACATCCTGCTGGTGATGCAGTACCACTTCCCAGTCTATATTTATGACGGATCTTGAAAGTTTTCCAGATCATGATTTTGAACCATACTTCGAAGCTGAGACACTCCCTGTAAAGCAAACCCAGAGCGTCAGTGCGGCCCCGGCATTTATCAACAAATCCCTGTCAAGGCCTTGCTAGCCAGATAGTAAAATGCACAGCGTCCATTACGCAATTAAGGCTGGGTTCAAAGAAACCATTCTCTTCAAATGTTTGATTACCGTGAATGACTTTTCCATCACTTAGATAATGTAGAACTGCCTGGGGCTGCAGCGAACAGCTGGCCGAAATTCCTTCAGGGAGACGCAGTGTCAACGGTGCCCCAACCCCGTTGGAGCGTCCCCACCCTGGTCCGAGAATCCCGGCCAACTGATCCGTCATCCCCTTCTGAGCACCGCTCCCCGCCCCGCTCCCTCTGCCAGCTGACTCCGCGGCCTTCTGCGCACCGCTCCCCCCCCCCCCTTTCCCCCTGCCAGCTGACTCCGCGGCCTTCTGCGCAGCGCTCCCCTTCCCCCTGCCCCTGCCAGCTGACTCCGCGGCCTTCTGAGCACCGCTCTCCGCCCCCTCCCTCTGCCAGCTGACTCCGCGGCCTTCTGCGCACCGCTCCCCCCCCCCCCCTTTCCCCCTGCCAGCTGACTCCGCGGCCTTCTGCGCAGCGCTCCCCTTCCCCCTGCCCCTGCCAGCTGACTCCGCGGTCTTCTGAGCACCGCTTCCCCGCCCCCTGCCAGCTGATTCCGCGGCCCTCCTGATCACCGCTCCCCCCTCCCCCTGTCAGCTGACTCCGCCGCCTTCTGAGCACCACTCCCCCTCCCCCCTCCCCCTCCCCCTGCCAGCTTACTCCGCCTCATGGTCAACTGACTGCCTTGACCACAGGCTGCCGTTTTCCAGGGATAAGACTTGTGGCTGGCCAGTTCGGTGCATTGCATCCCAGTGCCCCCGGCGAGGCCGCCTCAACGCTGACGTCTTCTCTGCTCATCCTTGGCCTGGCAGCGGTGCTGTCGGGACAAAGTAAGCTAACGTGTTGCATTCCGGATGCTAAGCTCTGCTGATTACGGGAGACGTGTGGGAATGGGTGTTGATCCCAGCCCGAGTGTTTATCGGCTTTTGATTGTTTAAAACAGTGCCACCGCGGGTAATCGAGCGTCGTTCCTATGGCTTCCCAGACGAGCATGATCAATGCCGACAAGTCAACCACTACCCTATCTGTCATCACCAGCGGCGGTGGTGTATAAATCGCGTTTCATGTCTCGTGTGCCACACTCGTCCATTGAAATCTGAAACGAACATGTATGCAATTGGATTTCTTAACTTGAGTATCCAAGGTGTCGATAGGGTGGCGGTCAAGGTGCTTGCGTTGATCATTGCGCGTCTGGGAAACCAGACATACGGCGTTCGATTCCCCGTGGTGCCCAGTTTTCCTGCCGGGGTGAGGGGCAGGTGAAGCAACATAGCCACAGCGGCTGAGCGCTTCGTAGAACCCCAATGACACACACACACACACACACACACACACACACACACACACACACACACACACACACACACACACACACACACACACACACACACACACACACACACACACACACACACACACACACACACACACACACAAACTTAAGTATTCGTTAATTCTTTCGTCCGCTCATTTACTCGCGGCAGGCATACATACTTTATGAAAATATTATCTTACCTTAGTTCACAATTGGTCCTGCGCACTGAATGTTATGCCTGTTTACGTACCTGCGTTCGATATAATGCACCTTAAATATGTACATTTAAGACGGTATCTAGTAAAACTGCCTCTTCTTTATTTTGAATATCCGCAGCCGCGCCGCACTCCAATTTGAGAACTTACACCCCGCCGCGGGGCAGGTGTTCTTCAAAAAGGCCGCATGGGCCCGGCAATCTTGTTTTTCGTTCCAGCTACACATACCAAACCTTATAATATTTTGACGGCTAAAATGAAACCATCAAACAAATTCAAGTATTTTTATCCCTCTTTTACTTTTTTGTCGCGGCGAACATTAACGGGGATGCTCCACTTTTGAAGATATTGAGGTAGGCATAAGATATGATGGGAAAAGCTTACTTGTAACTGTTGGTTAACTTTCACAGTTCAAAAACGACGCTAAGTGACAAATATTCAAAGCTTGTAAAAATACGCTCCAATACGTCATTGTTTGATGGCGTCATGGACTGGTTTTGTGACGACAGCAATACATGGCAGCATCTGGCAGCCAGACCTAAAGGATACCTCAAAACACGCGAAAGTTGACGCCAACCGTCCTTCCTCGTTGCTGGGGCTGTGTCGGTTGGCGGGCTAGTGGGGGCTTTGTTCGTGGATTTTTTGTCCTGGCGCTGGCCGTAAGAAAAGCTTTGGTGGACTGTTTTACATACGCAACTTAGCGATCGCCAGTTTTTATGGCAGATTATTAACATAAAAGCAAGATATGTTGTACTGCTGCTGTTCCTGCTATGCCGTTGATGATGTCAATACTTTATTGCCGACCCGTCGTTGCCTACAGTGCTGTAATCCTGACATTGATATCATGTGATGTGCACAGTTGTTGCTTTGTTTGTTGTTTGTAACTGGTAATGAGGTGTCATGCAAAAATTAATAAATGTGTAACGTTGCTATGAACTGATTGCCAAAGCATTGCTATTGCTATGGTAAAGATGGTCAGGCTGGGCTGCCAAGAATGTTTTCTGGCTTAGGATTATTTATGCAATTAAAAGTTAGCCCTCATAGAACCGTTGTGGTGCAATGGCATTCTTGTTGTCGATAGTCCTTTGGCATTGTTAAATCAGTTGTTGCCAGTCATTCGAAGCTAATAAGCTGCTGCCTTATAGGCTTGCCATAGAGTAATCAACTAATGTGGCACATTGTGTAACGACACGGGCCAACAGCTTCATTGCGGCACTACCTCGGTGTTGCAATGTGGCATGACATTATGAACGATATGGTTTTTTGTACTGCAATCCATGCTGCTTTCATAATGCCTTCCATCATGAAAAGATCGTTCAATTGTGCTCTCTTGTGTTAACTCCCAATCTGACATTGAATGACCAAAAACACATGATACAATACACAAATCACTTTCAGCAAAGCAGACAACCGATAAGTGGCATCACCTGCTCAGCCTGTTTTGGGAATCCGCAAAACGTATGTAAGAAAGATGCAAACACATTTTCCACTTCCACAGTCATGCAACATGCTGCAACATGCTGCAACCCTCAGCCTGCTTTACTAAAATAAAAAAATACGAGGAAAATTTTACATGTGGTGGAATGACACTGCAAGCATGCTGACCTTGGGCAAGGCTGGAGACATGACAAGTGCATGTAGTTGTGGTTGGAGAGGCAACACGCAAGGAAGTGATGAAGCTGCCGGTGCACACGAGGCTCATGATAAACATATCATTAAGTGCTTTCCAAGACAACAACAGCAATACTTTTCCGCATTTCTCAGCACTAAACATCTCACACAAGTTGCAGTGACTATGACATTGATGACCCACGAGCAATGCTCGCCTGAATACAAAATTTGTGAAGACACTACAATGTGCATCAGTCATAATGCAGCTGTATACTTTCAGAACTCTTTAGGGAAGGACAATTTTGCACAGCCATGTGATGTGAACCCATACTAAGCATGTCCATTAATGAGCTGCACGCATCAGCTCCTAATGCCAAAATGAATTGCTGATGTAATGACATGCGACTGATCAATCACATGCTGTAATATTTCAATAGGCCGAAAATGTTGGCAAGATCATAATGAAGCACCAGCTTGCCTTTCTACACCCCTGCAACAGAAGTGTTATTGTTTCTCTTAGTTTGCCAGTATTCCTTTCTTATGTTCAAACACAAACATAAAGGTAGAGGCAGGTACCATATATCACCTTTTGTTGGGAGTCAGTAGGCTTAAAGAATACCAAAACAACGTTCTCTCTCAGACGCACAAACCTCGCACGCACACTCCCCATCACATCAAGATCAATACGAGCCACTGGCACACACCACCAGTGATCACACACATTTTGAGCCCCCGATTCACGCTCTTTTGTCAACCAAGTGTGATCTCACACTTTCACAGCTCGCGGTACTATCAAATTGCAGGTTTTCTCGCAATTTCCGCACATATTTTCAGTCATAACACGGCATTTCACGGTGACCTCCCTTCAAAACAAAGCCCCAACGGCGGTCATGGTAATGCGACTCAAGAGGTTATACTTGTGGAGCACAACTTTGTGTTTAAGATAAAAATTTGTTGTACAATATATGTGAAATATTTAGTGAAATATATACTTAAAATGACTGTAATTTTTCCTAATTTCATAATGCTTTGCTAACCCATAACCCCGTGTAAGGTTCTGTGCTCCGGTACACAGGGCGCCAACCGAGCTGTTTGTGGAAGATGTCAGTAGAGGAAGAAAAAAGCCAGCGGGGAAAAAAAGACAGATTTACCGTCACATCTTCTTTTTTATAGCTTTCGGGGAGTGCCCATTTTTAGGCGCCGTACTTTCTTGCAGACAGTGGTGTCCTTTTTTTAAAAATAAAATTGACCTGTGGCCTAGAAATAAGGAAAAATGCCCCATTCACGACGAGTGCCGCACAACGCAAAAGTGCTCACGCTTACGTTCGCAAAACACATTCAGCAGCGAAATCTTGCTAACAGCTAATCATTTTCCGCGCATTGTACCATCGTGCCGCATTATCGCTTTTGCGAATGTACCAGCGGCCATGCTGTTTTGACCATACGCAGAAAGCAGCTTGTAGTATGACCGCGATCGCATGACGTTTCTACGATGTCATGAATGCCCAAGCAACTTTGAAATAGGCTCAAAATAAACCTTTTCGTACTTTTGGGGGCGTGTAACTCGTGAACCAGATCGTTTTGGGTCTTAAAAAGGCCATGACCATGAACTGCATAAAAAGGTCCTCAAGGTGGCTATTTCAGCTCAAAACGCCATACAAATGTGGAACATTCCCTTTAAGAGCTATTTGATCAATTCCAGGCACGCATACGTAGCTTGTTCATAATATTAGGGTGACCACAAGAATCTCTAAATATTTTTTATGCACTAGCCCTAAGTGAAACTGTTGAATTTGATTCATTACAAGATCTAAAACTATGGCCCATTTTAGAGTCTGCTTAGAAAAACAAAACACATGCAGTCTCTCCGGTGTCATGTATAAATAACCCCTCTGTTCAAGACATCATTTTGGTTCTTCAGAAGGCCCCTCGAAAGGAGCCAACAATTTATTCCTTGGAAGGCAAAAAATTAAACAACTCCCAACAGTGTAAGAATTAAAAAACCGAGCCTGACTCCACATTTGCAGGAGTCCATGTGATGATTACAGTTCTAAAGATGCTTATGTAGGCATGCCTTATGTAAAGAAACTTTCCCCATCTGAAACCCTAAGATTAAAGGCACCTAGCCAAATGGTCAAGTTCACAAAAGAAACACATGTGCAAAAAAGGACAGCATCACACGTAAGCACAGTTGATGGAAAGAATGTCCGAAGCATTGCGCATGGCCGCCAGGCAACACAGCACCATTTTCATTTCCCTAGCCACCAATGTGTGCCTGGAAGATGGCTGGTTTTGCTTACCCGCATCCAGTATCGGGGCTTAGAATTAACACGCGCTTGGGTGGGGAGTCACATTGACCTCCTCCCCCCCCCCCCCCGAAGGTTTTTCCAGAATGGTTTCCGAAAGGCGCGACGTAGCAGCGTCAAATTTTGTATAGCTGTAGACAGTTAAATAGCGGATCGCTTTGAATCACAAATTTAGATGTACCTTGTTAGGTCGCTGGCCTGTGGTAGGTCAAAGTCAGGCCATGGTTTCAGCAAGGGCAATTTCTAGGGAATCGTTCAATCTGATACAATAACGGAATTTTTGACAAAGCCAAACATCTCTGAGATGCTTTCTTAGGCACTAAAAATATTGAATGAGCAAATTACGTTGACCTAAGGTCAGGTATGAAGGTCAGACCAAGATCACAACCAACCTAAATTATTACTTAAGGGCTGGCTGTATGGGATAGTTTGTGGTGCTTATTTCGAATTGATTGACAGCAGGAACCGCATTATACATCCTCCATTGACTTCTTAGACGTCAGGAAACGTCATTGATCTAAGATGACCCGGGTCAACATTTTGTTTTATAAACATACTGTCCATCGTAATCTTTGTCGCTTATTCAAATGCAAAACTCAGAGCAGCCTTGCATGGTTTTGGTCACCATGACCTTCAAAAGGTCAAACAAGGTCACTGACCTCAAACGGGCTTTTGACCTTTTGCTTAAAAACAGTTTCCTAGGTTCTGGGGGCACTTTGGTGACCAACTTAGAATTCAACCTTGTTTGACCTTATTTGACCTGAAGGTCGAGATGTATGAAACTCAAACTTTGACCTAAGTGAGTTCACGTACAGGTCAAGACACTCTACAAATTTGATGTCTCTAGCTTTCTTAGTTCCCGAGATCTTAGGGGGGTCAAATTGACTCCTCCCACTCGACCGGAGGGTATCTAGCCGGGCACCCGGGCACGTGTTAATATTCAAAACTGTTCTTTTAATGTTGGATTTATATCTCAAATCTCTTCAATACGGGTGTACACATAATGCTTCATGTCAGCCAGCCTCGTCATTGCCACGCCATATGGAAAGTAACAGAAAGGAGGCCTAGTATTTGGTAAAAGATGAATGCGCCACAAATGACCCCAATTCTAGAACCTGCCGCTGGACAGCTGATTATCCCTTCAAATGTGACTTGGCAGTACGAGGTCGTCTGAGTCAGTACGCTACGTAAAGGCCATCTTGCACACCCGAGCTTCTGGAACAGCTGACTACCAGCTATTGCGCCGATTTCGTCCCTCCATGGGTCTGTTTTGAAACTTTGATGAGATCGATGGCATGTATTGGTAATAGGTGTTTATCTGCGGGTTTCTTTCTGGATAAATTCCAAATCAGCGTATGTATATAGCAGAAAGTATTGCAAGCGTAAAGTTACGTAATATCCAGAGAAGGCCTGAGATGCAGGAACCTGGATTGGTTTGTTGCTATGTATTTCACAGACATGTATTGGATCTGCAAGAAAGGCCAATGCTTTTAATTCAATCCAGGCATTTGCTGGTGGTGCTGTTTGAACATGTCCTGTGTAGTTACACCCATGGGATGTAATACAGGCCATTGGGTGTTTCCGTGTGGCCTATGTTCTCAGTGACATGTGATAAGTGACTATGTGAACTGCGTGAAACTCTCTAGGCCGTAGGCATTTTCCATTTTAGCCGCGCTTTTGTTGTTCCTGGCATTTCCTCTGGTCCACGGTCTTTCTAGATGTTGTTTATTGCACCGAATGAAGGATGGTCTGCAACGTATTATTTTAGATCTTCCTGTTTCAGATCACATGAAGCCAGCTTACCCCTATCCCTGGGAACGTCCTGTTTTGTCTCAGCGATCGATCGTGTTTTACCCCTCCTCCAGCTTTAAATATGCATAACTGTTCATACGCTATCAGTTGTATTGCATCGTAATCGTGGATATAAACGATTTTCCCCGAAACTTTTCCAAGGCGTATCCCTTCTATAGCTGCACTGACGGACCGTGACGCATTTTGCAATGTTCAAAAACTCATTTTGAGTCCCTGGAACTGCCTCCACCATACTAATTTGTTATATGATTCCTCTATTCATGCTGATGTTGGAACTTGCTACGTATCGGGGGCATCGGTTATGACTAAGCGTGAGGCAGTGTGATAATCCAGAAAGTTATGACTGTAAGCGTGAGGCAGTGTGATAATCCAGAAAGTTATGACTGTAAGCGTGAGGCAGTGTGATAATTCAGAAAGTTATGACTGTAAGCGTGAGGCAGTGTGATAATCCAGAAAGTTATGACTGTAAGCGTGAGGCAGTGTGATAATTCAGAAAGTTATGACTGTAAGCGTGAGGCAGTGTGATAATTCAGAAAGATTACCGTCGAGGCATGATTGGGAAATGTTTCTTGAGGCTCCTCCAAATACCATGAGAGACCTTCCACCAAGGCACTAATGCCACCAGAAACTGCCCACGCAGTTTCTGCTTGTTTGGTTTGTTGCAATGCGAGCATAAATGTGGAGGAAATGTGAAATGTCAACGGCCTGGTCCAGATAGTTTCGGTGAAACCTGCGGAAAACTCGCGAGGTGGAGACGGAGTCGGCCGTCTGTCCCAGCCGTCCGGAATAGGAGTTCAAGTATATAACGCCACTCTAAAAATGGTTTTCATTGGTGCCGTTAGCACTGCGCTGGTGTTATGAATTCTTGACCTGGAACTCGCACAATTCAGCCATTTTTGAAAATGACAGAGGCAAGACCTGCGTGGACCCGGCGGGCCATCCGGGGGTGTGCGGCCTCGTGAGCCAGTGCGCCGCACTGCGGGAGGCACGACGGAACACGAGCGCCACTCTCCTGCGGCAGTTCGAGTGCGGGAAAGCTGGAACTACAACTCTGGTGGTACCGTTGCCTTTTGACCTGCTCCTGGTCCGCGAGGTCCTCGGGACGAAATAGGTTTGGAGGCGGAATAGTTTAGTGGTCAACAACGACAGCACTCAAGTTGGAGACCGAGGTCCATTTCCTGCGGAGCCTGTGTTTTCTGGATATTCACGTGACCTGTGTGACCTGTTAGATTGCTATCACTTAACAGTACGGTGTTCAACGACGTGTACTGGGCATTTTCGAAACAAATGAAGCAGCCGGCTTCATGTGAATATCGGCTGGAAGACTGTACCTGTAACCTACCTCAGACATTGCTCATTCCCACGTCTAGATTACAAAACCCCATGACTGCCGCCAGTACGCGGCGTGAGAGGTGATGCAGCCCTTACAATGTCTACCGCGCCAACTGCAAATGTTCATTAGCACGAACATAGCTGGGCCTCGAGCTGCCTCCCCTGAGACGCTACGCAACATCAGAACCTCTGTTTCCATTGGCCGTGCTTGCATGTCTGCCAACAGTGAGCATGTTAGGGGGAATTATCCACCGATAAATATTTGACTAACATATTTGCCTTGGCCTTGATCGTTGTATGGCTTATACAATGGCAACATTTGAATGAGGTTAATATGACGTCATGAGTTCCATGGCGAACATCGAGGACTCTCCCCGAAAAAGCCTTCCCTTCTTTGCGGGCGTGTAGCCTAAAAACCAGAGGGGCTTAGGTCTTCAGAAGGGCGGAGTTGTGGACTGCACCAAATGATCTTCAATATCTCTATTTCAGTTAAAAACCCCATTGAAATGTGTTTGTGCTGTGTTAGGTTGTTAATGTTAAAGTTTGTTTTGTTAGTGTTGTTAATGTCTGTCTGCGTTTATGATGTGAGCCTTGAGGTCATGGGCGTAGTACTCGATGTTTTTTCTCTAATTTGCTGTGCTCATAGTTATTGTCTAGTCAGCTTTACATTATGTACTAGCCACTCACTGGCGTGTGAGTCAACCATATACCCTGTCCTATTACCCTATACAGGTATTATTCGTGACCATCCTTCCCATTTACAGCCGTGATGAAGCCGCTGTGCATCTCCGAGTTCCCAGGCCCGGTCTCCGACCTGGACGGCCAGGCAGCCTACGTCGCCGGCTGGGGCGCGACAGCGTTCGGTGAGCGGTGGCCCCCCAGCAGCGCGGCGCGGAGACGGCCGCTAGATGTGTTCACGAAAGGCGGAACGGAGGGATGTGTCCCCGGTTCAATTCCGCGATGCATTTCGCTGTCTGGTTCCAGTATGAACCAAAGGAAGGTTTACGCTTCAAATCTCCAGCACATCGAGTTTGCATGTTCGTCGTTCCTGCCGGGGGAGGTCTTCGGTTTAATTTCCTGTCAGGGTAAGGTTTTATGTGATATCCCGCTGTTAGATTCCTTTTCCCGCAGCGTGCCAACCAATGGCGAGAGCTGTCATCAACACGCAGGCGCAACTTCGGCACAAAGCTGAACGGCGTGAGTATGCGGAGAACAATACTTAAGGGACTTATTCCACAGTTGTACGGAATTTTGAAGTGAAATGGCTATTTCGAAGATTATTCGGTGCATTTCATAGCCCGGCCCTTCTGAAATCCTAGCACCTTTTAGGTTCTGAACTACACGTCCGCAAAGATGTGCAGATATTTTTTCGTGCAGACTTTTCAAGGTCATTCAGGCAGGCATTATGCCACAGCAACGCTATTCAAATCCTGCCACAGCATAGGTCATGGATTGTTGAAGGCCAAGAAGAATATTATCGTCGAGCCGTTCAGATCTGTCGTCCGTGAGTATAATTTCGAATCATGGTTGACGTCAGTTGGCAAAATTAATTTCGAGCAAGCTATGCAAATTTTAATAACAAATCACGTTTTGTGCTAGGTGATGAAAATTGGAGGTGGTTGTCAGTAAATAAGTAACTTAGAATTGCAATCAAACATTTTAAAGGGGGTTTTCCACAATGCCTGTGATTTGAACTGAAATAAGGATTTTGAAGATTTTCCGTGCAGTTCAAGGCCCTGCACTTCTTACAACCTAAACCCCTCTAGTTTCTGACCGGTACGCCCGCGAAGATGTGCAGATTATTTCGAGAAAACCATTTCAAGGTCACCCAGGCATCCATCACGTCATAATAAAGTGACCCAAATCCTAAGATTTCATTAGTCACGTGGCGATCAAGGCCAAGAACAATATAATTGTCAAGTCGTTCATAGCCAGCGTTCGTATTCATGATTTGCAAATGCATCAGCCGCCCATTCTCCATCAACCAATGTTGTGCAATGTACGATACTCGAACCAAACAAGACGTACTGATGAGCAAATTTACAAAACGGAGAAATTGTGCTGTGTAGGGCTGTCTTTCCACATAAAAGTATACCAGTGGATACAAGTGAGCTTACTTCATCATGTCTGATGTCCTGCTTCATTATCTTCAAATGTGGAGCATTCTCTCTAAGAAAAGCGCTCTAAACGGGTCAAAAAAGCGTTTAGCCGAGTATGGGAACTTAAATAAACGTGTTACACTGAATGATAAAGAGGCAAGCACACAATGAAAAAGGGGCAGAACTAGTACCATCTTTTATTATTTCCTGTAGTTCATAGTTACGTCTTTTGAAGACTTCAACTCCTCTCGTTCTTTGAACGAGACGCATGTGAATTTTGCAGACTATTTCATGCCCCTTATCTAAAGTCCAGGGATTATGACGCCATACAAAACGTCGCACGAATTCGACCTCCTCATTTGGCATGGCGTGTTAAAGGCTGCGAAACCTGTAACCATTTGCTTATTCGCGTCTGCGGTACGTCATATACCCAGTTTACATCAGTCGGTGCACTACGACCGTGAATTTACGATATCAATGGTCCGCGAAATTGACGATAATTCGACATGTTTACATGAGCAAACGACAAAATTAATCCTAAATTTACGATCAACGCCTATCGTATTAGCCTGGCAATGCGCGATTCTTTTTGCGTTATTTTTGCATCTCTGGCGCAAGTGCGACGAAAACGGTGTACTGGACCAGAAATGAAAGCGAGCATTCCGCGCCCTGGCGGCAAGTAGAAGACACTAGTAGGTAAGAACATGGATGGAGGGCGGAATTGTACTTGGCTTAATTCGACCTTTTGGTATGGTTGCGTGCCAAACATCTTGCATTGCCAAAAGGCTGCTCATGCCACATCTTTGCATGTTATAAAGACGTTTATAAAAATATGGAGTCCGGCAATAAGCATGATGTGCAAGTACATATATACAGATATATACGTTTATGTGTAGCGCGCATGTTTTATACTTCATCACCGCCAGATATGAGAACCTCGAAAAAATAGTTTTGTCTTTGCTCGCCACTCGTGAATGCCAAGGTGACTGAAATACTCTCCCCAATGTATTTTTCCCATTTTCGCGGGCGTGTAGCTCAGAAACTGGAGGGGCTTATATTTTAAGGACAGGATTGTAAATAGCACCAAAAGCTTTTCAAGATGGCTGTTTCAGTTCTAATCCCCATATGAATGTGGGACACCCATCTAAATTACCTCAAGTATGCATGCAAGACCGAAGTTTGCTGCAGATGTCGGAGCCTCCGGAACTTTCCAAGACGGAAACGTTGGTAAAATCAGGCGCTTGCGATACCCAAAGATTCAGGAATAAAATCGTCCCGGAGAACGGAACAGGCTTGGGGCCACTGGCAGCATATTAACAGCAGGTTGCCTTACAAACAGCGAACTGCTCTTACGGAAGGGCTGAGACCAGGTATTGGATGCACGGATGGAAAAGGTGTGAGGAGCACCATCTTAAGTCTGTTAGCACGTACACAACATTCTGCCAACTTTCTTTCCAGCCGTCGTCCGGTGTTATGAAGCACTAAGAAGGAATGTATGACGTTTGGCTTTCAGCCATGCACTGATCTTAAACCGAATTTTCTCCTGGACTCGCTGAGATTCGGACCAGGGTCTTCGGATCTCTGAATTTCGAATCCAGTGCTTCTGAGCCAAGTTGAACTGAGCTGAGCTGGAAGGACTCAGCATCTCGCGACACCTGACTACGTGCCGGAACTTGAATCGCTGCCGTTGAAACATTGCCACGTTGCCTCTGTTTCAGCTGGGAACAACGAGGACTCGATGCGCTGGACCAAGGTCAGCGTCACTCTCCACGTTCAGTGCCAGGAGATGTACTCCTGCGGTAGCTTGGCCGTGGACAACACGCATGTTTGCAGCATCAGGGAGAACAGCCCCTGCGCGGCGGGCCCTTGCGGGGTGAGTGACGCGCCATCAGGGAGAACAGTCCCTGCGCGGCAGGCCCTTGCGGGGTGAGTGACGTGCCATCAGGGAGAACAATTCCTGCGCGGCGGGCCCTTGCGGGGTGAGTGAAAGTCAGATGACAGTCAAGCACGCAATCCGTTGGAGGGATACTCGTTTTAAATGGCATGTTCAGGCGAATGATCCAGCGATCCTTCGTGTGCCAGAAAATAGGTACTGCTTCGCTGCATGTGTTCGGCTCACTCACTGAGCTATGACCAATGACCAGCGCAAGTCGTTTGTGCTTTAATAAGAGCGTAGGAACGATTTTTAAGTGGGCGGGGGGAGGGTGTGAAAGATTCCCACTTGAGAAAGTTCCTACGCAAGCGAGTGAACCGATCAGAAAGTACTAGAGCGTGCATTTGAAGAAATTTGGTCGTTACTGGCTCAGGTGTCAGATCATGCTAACGGGATTATATTCTTACTAAAGCTTTTGAACGTGGTTCGGGAGCCTGAGCAGGGTTTAATGCAGGTAACACGATAGCATTTCTTAGACTTCAAAATCATTGAAACGTGCCGCAGGCTTGCTAAATGTCGTGCATTTGGAACAAGAGCACCGGATGTCCTCATTCTAACATGCTTGGCATATGCATCTCGACTCCTTCCTTACATCAATGGCATCTACATTAGCCCTCGCTCTGACGGTGGGAGGGGGTCGATGCGATCCTCCTAATGTGCTTCGAGAGCGCCTCTCCAGCATGTTATGCAATCGCGCTTAAGTCACCAGCAACCTACGAAACATTCGTGTTGCTAGCTTATGTTTTTCGAGCAGTGGTTTTCAGTGTTTTTTTTAGGAATAGCGCGCTGCGATCTACGACTTGGCGCGGCCGGTCCGCGGTAACCGACGATACCGCCGAACGCGCGGCGGGCCGACATTGCTACATTAACAGAACCAAACATCATAGACATATGTTCAAAACACATGAACATAACTGTACTCAGAATTGAACATAAAACACGCCTGTTTAGGTTTTATGTCGCCTCAAGGCGTAGTCTCAAGGCATGTATGCTGTTGTACGCCACAAGGCATGTATGACGTTGTAAGCCGTAAAGCATGAATGATGGTGTCAAGCTGAAAACGTGCAATTCTTACGAGAAGCTTGCCTTTGATCTGGTATAATGAGGTCGATCATTTACCTAACGACATAAAACAGATCTTAATCGGAAAAACAGGTTTCTACACAAAATTTGGCCCGCTTTCTTTTCATAACTCGATATCTGAATCGCCACAACTCAATAGGAAATTGCGCCCCTAAGCAGCTTTGTTGGCAAAATCAACCAATGGAGTCCAACAGCGGCGTGATTTACATCCCTTGAGCTATTCTTATAAAGCGTGTTCGGGTCCCCTAATACTTGAAAATTGTGCTTTGCGTGCGGGGAGTGGAATAACGCACTCAACTCGGTCTTGCCACAATGCCTTTTTGCATGAGAGCTGGTCGTGGCTGGCCGTTTTAGCGTCAGTGGCCGGCCGCACCGGCACCTGCAGTCAGCCGGCGAGTCTATTCTGGGACCATGTGATGGCTGGTGGCTGATGCGGAGTCTCAGCCACTGTTGCGTTTAGGTGTGAGTTAGTGGCTGGTGCGGAGTCTCAGAGTCACTGTTGCGTCCAGGTGTGAGAGGGAGATGTCTCTATTATTTTTAATGCAATTAAGCGTTATAAGTTGATCTTAAGTTTCCAAGAAATACCTACTATAAAGTATCCTTAAATGGAATGTTCCACCTTTGTATGGCGTTTTGAAATGAAATAGCCATCTTGAAGACATTTTGATGCAGTTCACGGTTATGCCCTTTTTAAGGCCCGGAACGCTCTGGTTCCTGAGTTACACGCCCGCAAAGTACGAAAAGCCTTATTTACAGCCAACTTCAAAATCGCCTTCGGATTAATGACGCCATAGAAATATCATTAGAACCCCATGCAGTTACAGGCTGTTTTTTTTTTTTTTGTTTATGGTCAAAACAGCACGGCCGCTGATACATTCGCGAAGGCGATGATGATGCGCATGTGGTGCAGTCCGCGGAAGATGATGAGCTGTTAGTAAGATTTTACTGCTGAATGCGTATCGCGAACATAAGCGTGAGCAGTTTCGGGTTGTGCGGCACTCGTCGACGGGGCATTTTTCCCCACTCCTAGGCAGTGTCCTGTTTGCGTCGGTGCGAGGTGCTCGACAGAGTGTTGTGTGTGGTGATCGCAGGACAAACGAGAATCATTTGACTGTGTTCGCGTAAGCACCTCGCCCCAAATCTGTTAGAAACACTTCACGCCGAATATGTCTGACGTATCACCGACATCGCAGCAATAAGTTCAGAGTATGCACGTGTCAATATCGCATGCAGTTTCGAGTATGGTGTGCGGTCGTTTTCAGTTTTTGTCACAGTTTGAGGAATGGGCATGCAATTATAGCAATGTCCGGCAAAAATGCGTTCAAAAATAAAACACATTAAATGAAAAACAGATGAGCGCGGCAGCTGAACAGCGGGTGCAAGTGTCATGAGCTGAGCTTACGGTTGCCACCAGTTTACGAAATTGTTTTGTTTATGTGGTTTATTGTTACAACGAAAAATATATACCATGTTAACTTTGAGAGTAATTGACTAGGCCCAAGTATGGCACATGGAAGCAGGTTTGGCGCACAAATGTTGATGTTAGATGGGTGTGGCAGAGTTGGTGGGGTTTTCAAAGTGAATAGACAGGGATAACAACACTGTCACTACACAACCGAATGTGAGTGATGACAAACACCTGCAAATGACATATTTCCTACCCATGTTGTGTGAGAAATATGGGAGTAACTTTGTTCTGACATTTTTGAGGAAGTTCAAATATTTCTGTCTGCTCCCATCTCCTACCTTTCTCGCTAAGTTCATGGAGGCATCATGGAGGCTATATATACCTTGGCTATTTGTTGTAACCACTTGCATAAACAGTTATGTAATTTAATATGAATTTTACCAGTCAGGTCAGGACCAGGGATATCAGTCTCAACAATTAATCCATTGTTCCATATTGCAGATATCATCAGCGTGCTCAACCTACCACTGAACTCTATGGACTGTAATCAGATTTGCACTAAACTGGGCACCAAGTTGTCATATTCCGGCAATGCCATTACCGTTGGGATGCTTCTGCCACTATTTCAAAACACTAAATTTGCTCATCATTCACTAAAGTTGCTGACAGTCATGCACCACGCTCACAGCTCGCAGAGTTCATGGGTGCATGGCCACAGCTTGTATTGCTTATTTTTGGGATGACCAGCACTTCAGCATGTGTCAGGCATGTCAGGCAACCTAGATGTCATCTGTAGCCTGTACTCCTGGTGAATCGCCACTTAGCACAATTATTAAAGCACACCCTGGGGGCAAATACTTTCAGTTTGCATTACTCATTTGGAGTAGAAGATGTCCATTGTATTGCATAGTAGTCCAATTTCCTAACTATAGTGATCTGTTCAGATTACCAGCTTAACAAGGCCGCCTACAGGAGTGGCTCGATGCATGTTCCATCACTGTCCTGGCGCGGGGGCACGGAGTGTGCGAGGCACATTTTTCATTGGAAGCTTTTTCTAGCCTAGCAGCCAAAACGAAAAGGCTGAGGCCAATGCTGTGCCATCTCTCCAGCTCTGTGAATGCCAGGTTTTTCTTCATTTCTTTTCTGCCATACCCTCCTTATTTAGCCTTGACATTCAAGCTTGAACTTAGTTAAGATTAGAACATATGTGAAATTTTGTGACCATCTTTTGCCTCACTTATTTTCATGTCTTCTTTTAGTCCTCATTCATTCATGCATTTTAGCGTGGCGCCTGTGAGCAAGTGTCTACCATTTAGTATACTGTGAAATGCATGGCAAGACATTCAGTCATTATAGGGTGCCGTATTGCTTTTGGTATAACATTGGGGTAGATGTATGATGCATTGGTCTTGAATGGTGTAATATCGATGGTTCATGTTAGCTAAATTGACTGAGGTCTTTATTTCTGACATCAACAGTCATGTGATGTAAGTAAAGCATTGTTCTGTGTTATACTTGGAGCACACGTAACATTGTTGTCCTATAACCTATTTGTTGTAAAAGCTGCGCTGTTTTGAGCAGTTGTTCACCGCGCAGGAGATTTGGGTAGTCTCCGTGGTGAATGCTGCCACTTTTCTTTGGTAACACTGACGCCCGAGGCAACGTTGGATGCGCGCCAGGTTTGAAAATACATTACCTGTCGGGATGTGGACCGGGTTGCGTGTGCGTGCGGGACGGCTGTGGTTCGGATCCTCGGAACCTGAGGCCATTGAAATTGCGATTGGGTGAATTGAAGTAACATAGTCCTCCGGGCCGGATTGCGAGAGCTGCCCATCATTGCTCTCATTGCTGTTTGAAGTCGAACATAACGATAAGTTTTGGTGCTTCGTTGTGGATTTCCTATCAATTCAAGACTGAAGATGCATGAAGAGGATACAAAACACATCGAAGCTTTGAAGAAACTGAGAACTTCAGCCAGAGGTAAGGCTACGAAGCTCATCAATAAGCTGAAAGAGCTTATCCACCTGGAAGATGATTGTGATGTTGATGATTTTGCTCTAGCAGTAGCCCAGGCGGAGCGACATGAGGCTGAGTTGAAGGATATGCAACAGCAGTTGAGTGCACATGATAAGGATGTGGGAAAAGAGGATTCTTGTCACCTCGATGATTTGTTTGCCACAATATTTAAGAGCAAGCGAGTATTGGCTCGCCTGGAACAGTCAAAGGAAGGTCAGGGTGGGAAAGTGAAGCTTGACATTATGCTGCCCAAGTTTGATGGGGACTTCATGAAGTGGCCAGAGTTTTGGGGGCTTTATGAGGTGTCTGTTCACACGAATAAGAGTTACTCAAGTGTAGAAAAGTTCGTTTATTTGAGAGGTGTGCTTTGTGGTGGTGCACTGAAAGCAATTGAAGGTATACCAGTGAGCAAGGCAGGTTACAGCCTTGCCATCAAGATACTCACTGAGAGATATTGCCAGGAGGACCGGAGGAGAGAGGCCCTGATGAAGAGACTGATGGATATCTCACCAGTGCCAAATGACAGGGACCTTATGTCACTACGTGCGCTAGTTGATGGTCTCACTGCTGCTGTCCGAGGACTGAAATGTGTGAGTGTAACCTCGGACATGTTCGAACAGCTGCTAATTCCCATGATCCTAGATAAGATTCCAGAGACCTGGAGATGTCAGTGGCTAAGACTTGAGACGGGAAGCAGCATGGACGACTTTCTCGGCTTCCTGCAAAAAGAGATGGCTGTTCATGAGCAAGCATCCAGGGCTGGGCAGAAGTCATCTGGGACAGCATGTTACCAAACCAGACCAGTTGGTCCGACAACCGTAAGTGGCCTTCTGTCGCACCAAGAAAGATGCCTGTCTGCTAGCCAGAGCATCCAGCTAGAACGTAGTGCCAGACTGCGTGAAAACTGGACTTGCGCTGCTTGCCATGCCAGGAAACATGGACTCTTAGCGTGCAACGTGTATAAGAGGCAAGCTGTGCGGGAGAGATGGGAGACTGTGAAGAGAGCTGGAGTGTGCTTTAAGTGTCTTGGCCCGCACAATGTCCGGGCATGCAACAGCATGAATTGTCCCGCATGCGGAGGACCCCATCATTCCAGCCTGCATCACAGCCCTCCGGCGTCATGGCAGCAACCACCACCAGACATTGGTGGTCGCTCTGCAGCTGCATCTCACCAGGCAGCACTTGCTTATGCTGAACCTGCTGGAGTTGAGCCCCGCTATGCTGCTTTTGCTGCCTCTGCTGATGCCCGTGCTGAGCCCCTGCAGCATGCTTCGCCTGCTTTATGCGCAGACCCAGCTCGGTCAGAACAGCTAGTCAGCCCACCTGGCAGTCAACCGAACTTCGCCTCTGGCTTTAGACAATGCAATAATGTGAACGCATGTGATAACCCTTGTTTTGTGCAAACGGCTCTGGTGGAGGCGACTGGACCAAGAGGATCCTGTATGCTGAGGGTCCTGCTGGATGGTGGGTCTGATGCGTCTTACGTCAGATCATCAGTGGCGAAACTGCTCGGGCTAGCCGTGGTTGGGACGGGGACGTTTGCCTGCATGGGATTTCAAGAAAGAGGTGAGGAGCCACGTGAGTACCAGAAAGTGCAAATGCTACTCAAGAGTCGTCATGGCGGAGACCCTCATGAGTTCGAATTTTGGAAGACTGACCGCCTTTGCTCTCAACCCACCCCCGCTCGGCCACCTTCAATGCTCTTTGAACCGCGCCTGCTGCTGGCGGACGACTTCGCGGGTGGTCCTGTGGATGTGCTGATTGGAGCGGACCAACTCTACAGTGTCTTGCTGTGGAACCAGATCTCGCTGGCGACGAATCTCCGGGCCATAGAGACCGTGTTTAGCTACGTCATTCACGGACAAGAGGGCGGTACCGTCAACCCACAGCCTGTCCGCTATGCCTACCGATGCTGTCACCAGATGGGGAATGTCGAATAGATGTGGACCTTGGACTCAGTCGGGCTCACTGACCCTGTGTTGAAGGAGACCTCAAGCTCTAAGCCGACATGGAACGAGGAGGACCACCGGTACGAGATGGGCCTGTTGTGGACTTCCGATGAGCGCCCTGTCAGTGACCAGCATGCTATGTCTATCCGCACCAGGCGCATGGAAAGCAGACTAGATCCAGCGCAACATTCGGAATATGGCTCTCACATCGACAGTTTGCTGCAGAGTTCCGTCATCGAGACCTCTTCAAAAGAAGGTACGGGTGGCTTTTATCTACCCCACAGAGGGATATGGCGAAACGGCAAGTTGAGAGTCGTGTATGATGGATCTGCCAAGGATGCTTCAGGCAAGAGTCTGAATGAGTACCTAGACCCTGGTGTTAATCTGCTGCGACGCCTACCTGCTGTGGTGCTGAACTTTCGTCGAGACAATGTAGCCACACAAGCAGACATAAAGTCCGCTTTCCACCAGGTGTCCGTCATCGAAGAGGATCGAAAGTATATACAGTTCATCTGGGCTAACCAATGTTTCAGGTTTAAACGTGTGCCATTCGGGTTGTTGTGCTCTCCATACATGCTGTTACAGACGATCTCCACTCACCTGGCGAAATACCGCGCCTCAGAACCAGAGCTTTGTGAAAAGTTGGAAGCTGGCCTGTACATGGATGATGTCTGTACCACCTTCGCCACCAGAGGAGAGGCTGATCAGAACGTGAAGAAGACGGCAGACATCTTCTCAGAAGCAGGCATGAACCTCCACAAGCTGCGAACCTCTGGTGACAGTTCACCCGATGCACAAGTGCTAGGAATGCTGTGGAGTACCAGCACAGACAGCCTCGCAGTCTGCGTGCCCATCATGGACTGCCCAGCCACCAAACGACAGCTGTTAGCGGCGGTGTCGAAGCCGTTCGACCCTTTAGGCGTGTTATCACCATGGCTCGTCGTCGGCAGAATTTTATTTCAGAGAACTTGGAAGGAGACAAAGGCAGCCGAGTGGGACGCCAGTCTTCCACAGGTACTTCAGGAGGAAGTGAGAATATGGTGTCGCGACACGGCGAACCGATTCGTGAGATTTCCTCGCGCTGCTCTGAGCTCCACGGGTGATCCAGCATTCCACGTGTTCTGCGATGCGTCGAGGAGAGCGTGCTGCTGTGCCGTATACGTTGTAGAGGGAAGTAAATGACATCTTCTGATGGCAAAGGTCCGACTAGCTCCTATCGACCCCGCCCTTACCATACCTAGGCTCGAGCTGATGGCAGCTGTGCTCGGCTGTCGACTCATGGATTTTGTCAAGCAGGCTCTCCACCTGAAGGAGCCACACATCATCTATTGGACAGATTCCATGGACGTGCTGTACTGGCTACAGAGCAAGAAAAAGTTGAAGGTATTTGTGCAGAACAGGATGACCTCTATTCTGGAACTGTCCTGTCTTGAACAATGGCGACATGTCAGAGGAGCAGACAACCCAGCTGACCTGGGCACTAGGGGTATGTCACTCTGCACGCTGGAGAAATGTGACCTGTGGTGGGGAGGCCCCGCATTCCTTCAAGGAGGCTCGACATCTGGTGTTCCTTTACCCCGGTCACTTACCCCTGATCGTCTCAGTCCCACTCCGGAGGTAGAGTTGGAACTGAAGAGGCCTGTCCGCACTGTAATGCAGACCACACATCGTGGGGAGTGTCACCTGTTCGATGTGACGGCATGCCCTACCCCTGCCCAGGCGGCAGACAAAGTAGCGTGGGTGCACCGATTCATCGCCAACAGCCGCAGACCGAAGTCTGAGCGATTGTCAGGACCACTGACGCAAGAGGAGAAAAGGGAATGTCTGCGCTTCTGGGTCAGAGATGCGCAGAACCGAGCGTATCCAGGCGAGATCGATGCGGTGCGTTCTCGGGAGCTGCTGCCCGCGGGTTCGCAACTCGCCCGACTCCGACCCCAGCTTAACAACGACGGCATCCTGGTAACAACGCTGCGCACAGGCGAGCGTCCGCTGACAATCCTACCAGACCTGGCACACATCACCACTCTGGTTGTGGACGACGCGCATAGACGATGCTTCCATCAAAGCACGCGTGTCACGCTGTCTCTTCTCTCAGCCGAGCACCTGGTACGTAGACGGACTGTCCGACGGGTCGTCGAAACCTGTCGCCGATGTCGTCGGTATAGAGGACTACCGTATCGGTCCCCAGAGGGTGCCCTGCCAAGTTTCAGGACTGAGCCGTGCCGTCCATTTACCAAAGTAGGCGTGGACTACTTCGGACCGCTGTACGTGGACGGTGCGTCGAAGAAGGTGTGGGTTTTGCTCATCACCTGTGCAACATCACGCGCCATCCACCTTGAACTGGTCCATTCTCAGGCTATCAATGATCTGATCATTGCTCTGAGGCGGTTCTTCGCTCTGCGTGGCACTCCTACCATAATCTTCAGCGACAACGCTCGCACATTTCACGCCTTACTGGGCCATCTTCCGCCGTCTGTGCTCTGGCGTTTCATCCCCGAGGCTGCCCCATGGTGGGGAGGATTTTGGGAACGATTAGTTGGTGTCACCAAGACAGCTTTGCGAGTAACCTTGCATCAGTCTCATCTGAGCTATGATGAGCTGTCTGCTACTTTGTATGAGCTCGGCTTTTACCTCAACCTCAGGCCTCTCACCCAGGGAGATGGTGAAGATTTGCTCACACCTGCACATCTGCTCTTTGGTGTTACCACCATAGATGGTGTTGTCTGTCCGACGCTAAGTGAAACCCCGGTCAATAGAGCCTGGAGGCATCGGAAGAGGGTGTGTGACCACCTGATCAAGCGCTGGAGGTCTGAGTATCTACAGGCGCTACGGAGTTGGAGCAGCTCCCCGAGGGGGCGACCCTGCCGTCTGCCCAGCCCGAATGAGGTGGTGCTGGTCCATGGCGAGGGGCCACGAGGTCGGTGGCCGTTGGCGCGTGTCGTTTCACTGCTGCGAGGTCCCGACGGACACCCTCGGGCAGCTGTGATATTATTGCGTGGCAGGCGCACTCGACGCCCACTTAGTAAGCTGTACCGCTTGGAGGCATCACCGGAGTGAAGCGCGGAGGATGTGAAGGGTCGTGTGGTTCCTCTAGTGTGTGATGCGTTGTTGTCGAGGTTCCTGACTCTGCACGATGTAATTAGATAAGCGTAACTATTCCGTTGTATTGCTACTGTTTTGTTTCGTTTGTATACCGTCGTAATGTTTTCGAAATTAGAGTAACTTCGAGTGGGGAGTATGTTGTAAAAGCTGCGCTGTTTTGAGCAGTTGTTCACCGCGCAGGGGATTTTGGTAGCCTCCGTGGTGAATGCTGCCACTTTTTTTTGGTAACACTGACGCCCGAGGCAACGTTGGATGCGCGCCAGGTTTGAAAATACATTACCTGTCGGGATGTGGACCGGGTTGCGTGTGCGTGCGGGACGGCTGTGGTTCGATCCTCGGAACCGAGGCCATTGAAATTGCGATTGGGTGAGTTGAAGTAACACTATTCATTGTGTGACAGTTTGTTCATTGTTAATCTTGCTGATGATAATGATTGATGTACTTTATTGTTTTCAGCACAGTGAAGGTGTTCCAGGCAGCCCAGTGCTTCCAGCGTGTATACCACCTCCAAGACCAGAATCTAGTTCAGAGTGTCTTCTTTTGGGGTTGGATTTTTAGCTTTAGTTCAAGTGTGAGTCAGTTTTCGTCAGTTCTTCAGTTTGAGCGTGCTGCGAGATTTCGCGGTTCGTGCAGCTACAACCAGGCCATGCTGTGGCGCTGCTGTGGTGGACGGCGCGACCGCGGCACGCCCCGTGGCACTGCCCCGCCGCCCGGCTGGGTGCTGGGCCTTGCTGGCAGCCAGCCAGCTGTGCTCTGGGTCCGCTTGTTGGCCGCGTGTAGCAGACCTGTCGGGTATATCGGGTCTTGCAGCTTGTTAGCTGGGTTCATGTGCGTAGGCCGGCTGGATCAGAATATGGAGTGACAGCAGTCCCTGGCCGTGGCTGGGAAATGGCAGCTGTCCCTGACCGGGGCTAGGGAGTGACAGCCGTCCCCGGCCGGGGCTGGGGAGTGACAGTCGGCGGGCTGCCCGTCAGATCGGGTCGGGCGACGACTCTCAGGAGAGGTTTGGCTGGAGGATGGTGTACGGCGACGTGTTCTGTCCGCCTCGGCACGGCATGCTACTCTCCGTGCTGATCAGCTCCACTGTCCAGATGCTCCCCATGACGCTCATCACACTCGGTGGATGACTTGCGGCCGCTATGGTGGCCCTCGCGCCTCAGCCGTATTCGGGCCGGCCCAGCGGTGATGGTTGTCCGTGCCATGGTTGACACTGCAATGGCACTGTCTTCACGCCTGGCGCTCTTTCAAGATGTGGCATTATTACCGGGACTGTGCGGCACCCGGCGTTTGCTGGGGATTACTGTGATTTGGTGGTCAGCGCTGTGTGATAAGCAGGGGCCTAGATGTTTTACTGTTGCTGTTAAGGCCGTTTTAATATTTGAGGAAGTGTTTACATAATGTAATGAGGTAAACATATGCCGTTCATCGTGTACTGAAAATTAATTCTAGAAGTTAACATCTACTGCCTAATTCACTCAATTAACTGTTTTTTGTCCTGCCTGTGTTTTGTTGCTGACCTGTACCAGCACCGGCGCTGGCTTCTGACCGCCTGCACCAGTATCGACGCTGACCTCCGACCGTCCATATCAGCGTCTTGTGTTGGCCTCTGACCGGTCCCTGCAGTGTTCGCGCGCCTGGGCTTCCTGTCGCCCGTCAACCGCGGCTCGCTGATGACCTTTGGCCTCGTGCTGTGCGTCTGCCTGAGTACGCCCGCCGGCTACGTGTCCGCCCGAATCTACAAGTCGGGGAGTGGCGGCAAAAAGTGGGGACTCGTGCTGCGGACGTTGATGCTGCGCCTGGGGTGAGCCGTGCCCAGCTGCCGCCGCGCTGCCGGCACCGGGCCGTCACTCTCTCCACACAGTGGAGAGAGCACCGGGCCGTCGCTCTCTCCACTCTCCACTGGGGCACTGTGTGGAGAGACACACACAGCCGCGCGGCGCCAACGGCGGCTGCCCCCGGGCGCGCTGTGTGGCTTGACCGCTGCAAGGGGCGCACTGAATACTCCAGCACAGCAGTACATGCATAGCCTGCTAACACAGCAATGTGTAGTCGTGGGTTTGGCTATTTGTGGTATTCAGGATAGTGGCTAGTGTTCACGAAACAGTTGGTAGTTTCGTGATGCGAAGAGCAGTATTTAACTATGGCATCGTCGCACCCTTTAAGAGATTGGGCTCAATCCGGAAAGTTCTTATTTCATTTTCCCAGAACGAGCAAAAAGTTGTGATTACGATGAGTACCCTTCAAAAAATGCAATGAATGTTATGTACCTGGCGGTGGCTCCGAGTATTTGTCCCAGTAACTCCCAGTAACATTTGTCCGCCTCAGTTTGTGTGTCTGCCTTAGCACGCGCGGCGTTGGGTGAGCGGGAACAGCGATGTTGCTCGCTATTTTGCCTATGGCTGGGATGGCCTGCATCCGGTGGTAGTGGCCGCTCAAGGCCAGTTGATGTCAGGGGGCGGGGTGGACTCGCCGAGCAATGTGGCACATGAATGAACGTCATAATTCTTCTTCAAACGGTAGCCCTACAATCAGATGTGCTCCAGGCGCATACCAGGTTCCGTTATTTTGGACATTGATCCCAGAAATTCATTCATGGAAAATGGTTTGGACAGAGTTATAGAACGTCATCATTTGGCAGCTTGGTGTAACTAAGTGGTGAAAGTTATTCTGAAATATGGTGTCTGTGCTTGTTTTAGTTTGCTTTTTGTCAGAGTTATTCCTTTCTGGGAAGCGTGTTATCAGCAACGGAAGTCCATCGTGATGGATGCCAATTTGAATTAGTTATCACTCAACTTTGTTGCATAGTTCCAGAACATCTCACGCCTACATCCGTATCTCCGACCAGTACATCCTGTGGCCGGTGAAGGTGTCGAGTGTCTTCCCGCACATGCGTCTGCTCCTGGAGGCCATCGTGGACAAGCGTATGCAGGTCACCATCACTGGTCCGTCCGAGCACTGCGGTGTGGCACACCCAAATGTGCACCGCGGACATCGGCCGGACGAGAGGCGAGAGAGTCTGGTGGACAGCCGCACCCGGCACGCCGATTCCACTAGTTACATTTGTCATGACTAGCTTCTCTCGCCCTGACAGGCGTTAGGCATTGTCCATTAAGGATGGATGCTCCTGGTGGAATGTCATGTGGTATTTGTTGGGGAGTGAAATGTTAGTTTTCATTATCGTTAGATGCAGAATGTGCCTTGCCAGAGATGTGTTTGCATGTGTTACCCACGATTTGTGGATTCACAAAGCAGGCTGAACAAGTGAAGACACTTATTGGTTGTGTGCTTTGCTGAAAGTGATTGGTATATTGTATACTGTGTTTCTGGCCAGTCGTACGTCAGATGCAAAGGTAATATAAGAATGCGCACTTGACCTATCTTCTCATGATGGAATTTATTATGAAAGGAGCAAGGGATTGCAGTACAAAAACCATATCATTGTTTGTTATGCCATGCCACAGGGCAGCACTAGAGGAGGCCGCAATGCCACTGTTGACCAGTGTCATTTCACACTGTACCACATTGGTTAACTGCTCTATGTCAAGCCTGCGAGAGAACAGTTTATAATTTATGAATGACTTGACAGCTGATTTAACGCTGCCAAAGGACTATTGTGAGCCGGAATGCCATAACACCACAATGATTGTATCAGGGCTAACTAGTGACTGCATAAATAATCCTGTGCAAGAAAAGCATTCTTGGCGGCTCAACCTTACCATCTTTGCTATAAGCAATAAGAATGATTTGGTGATCAATTCATAGCATTGTTACAGATTCATTGTTAATTTTGGCATGTGACCGCACTTCCAGTTACAAAAAAAAACAAAGAAAGCAAATACTGCGTAGATCACAAGATATCAATGTCACGACTACAGCACTACAGGCAAGGACAGGTCGACAGTTCAGTGTTGTCATCTTCAACAGTCCTCGGCAGGTTTCGGTCAGAGATTCACGACGCTACATGATGGTTTTCACAGCATATCGTACTTTTATGGTGCAGATTCTTAATAATCTACCCTAAAAGTCCGCGACCACTACGTTGCGTATGCCAAACCGTCCACCAAAGCTTGCCCTACGACCAGTGCCAAGACAAAAATTCACAACCAAGCCATTCACTGGCCAGCTACCCTACACAGCACCCGCCACCAGAATGGCCGGCGGGCGTCAGCTTTAGCGCGTTTCGAGGTATTCCTTAGGTCTGGCTGCCAGATGCTGCCAGATGCTGCTTTCGTCTCAAAACCATTTCATGACGCCACCGAACGATGATGTTATGGGGTGCATTTTTACAAACTTTGAAATTTCGCCACTTAGAGTCGTTTTTGAGCCTTGAAAACTTAGCAATAGTTACAAGTAAGCTTTTCCCGTCATATCTGGTGCTTATCTCAATATCTTCAAATGTGGAACATTCCTTTTAAATTCCCCAGTGCTTTTCACGACCTGGATTCTCGACAGGTCAGTGTATCCAGGGGCTGCCCATGTAGCATCCCGTTACCCTGTTAAATAAGTAAATTTTTCACTAATCTTTGGATTTTTCACCGTGACATCTAGGTTTTGTCTGGAAGGACAGCATATTCGTATGCTGGTTTTAATACCGGTTAGTAGTTTTCGTATGCTTAAATAGGCTGAAGTCGCACCTATTGAACCCGTTTAGCGTGCGCACGGGTTCAAAGCTCGAAATTCGTAATAATTCGTAGTTGGAACGAAAAGGTTACCGGAGTGGTTTTATGCCCTCCAAATCCACGGTACAAGTGCGTGCACATGCATTTTTCCGCAACTTCCACCCATAGCTCTCCGCAACCGGCTAATCACAACGGTCAGCCGATTGATCGTCCGACAGACAGCCAACCGGCTAGATGGAACCAGCCTTGCACTCATCGAGGAGCCTCACATCGAACCATCAAGGCGCCTCACATTGAATCATCAAGGACGCCTCACATCGAACCACCAAGGGCGCCTCACATCGGACCATCAAGGGCGCCTCACATCGAACCATCAGGGGCGCCTCAAATCGCACCATCAAGGCGTCTCACATTGAATCATCAAGGGCGCCTCACATCAAACCATCAAGGGCGCCTCACATCAAACCATCAAGGCACATCACATCAAACCATCAAGGGCGCCTCACATCGAAGCCAAACCAAGCGATCCTCTGTTATACTATCCAATTCTTTTAGTGACAAACCTATCGCTGCATGAGCAGAAGCGAAAACATTTAGGGGTATGCGCTAGTACATGTGCCACATCGTAAAAAGGCCGTAAGCACCGATATTTGTCTTGGGATTCCTGTCCACAGAGGCGACCAAAAAGTAAGTTATAATTGTAACGCACGCTCCGCAAAGTATCCGTATTTTGAAATGTAATGTGTACACTGCCTGCAGCATCATTCACCTACAGAGAAAAGCAGCCATCCTTGACACTAGGGCACAGAATCTCCGTGCTTTTGTAATGCATGCCTTCTCGGTCTAGGTTAATGGGTCTTGCCAAGACCTTGTAAATGAGGCAGAGCGCTCTGGTCCGAAAAGGTGTGACAATGACAATTTGACTGCAACAACGGCGCGGCAGATGGGACGTGATTGGCGATTTAGCGGCTGACGGCTTTTTGGTCACTGCAATCGCGCTCCTGATCGCCTATCTCAAAACCGGACCCGCGTTCCCCTCTGCTCCCCCCCCCCCCCCTCCTCTCGGCCTGCGCCCCTGGGGGGTTACGCCTATACTCAAACAAGAGCCCGCACGACCCTCGACCAGTCGACATGAAACCATCGCCACCCGCCTTGTAACGCCAATTGGCTATGCAGCCACGTTGTGAGGAATTGAATGTGTAGCAAAAACGTCATGCATTAGTTTGGTACCTCAGAAACCTGCGTCAGAGTAGTAAGTTTTCATATTCAGCGTCAGCCCCTTATGTGTTGTGACCCGTGTGTTGGCCCGCGACTGCCCAGGAAATCCATTAGTACGTCACGGCATCGTTGGTTTTCGGTCACATGGTTTTGCTGTGAAATTGCTTCACATTTCTTTGTCACCTTCACCGTCCCATGTTAAAAGGAGAATGACACTGATTGTATGGGGTTTTGAACTGAAACAGCCATCTTGAAGATTTTTCAGTGTTATTCATAATTCTGCCCTTCTTACGAACTAAGCCCTATCCACCCAGTTCTTTATCTATGCGTCGGCAAAAATTGGAAAGGTATGTCGGGGAGAGCATTTCAAAGCCACCTTGACGTCCGTGGCATCCTAATAACGCCATTCAAATTCTGCCATTCCGTAAGCCGTGCGGCGATCAAGGCGAATAAAAATATAGCTGTCGATGCCTTCGTATCTGATGTGCGTAAATGCGATTTTACTTAAAATGTACAGCAATAGTTGTAATTAAGCGCGCTCCATCAGATCTACTGCACGCTTCAATATTTTCAAAGGTGAAATATTCCTTTTCAAGGAGCAAAGCGCCTCCCTGTTGACCATGCCTCACAGATAACAAATGTGGGGGAGGGACAGCTATTCTCTTTACCCCCTCTTCGCGTATGGTTCGTGAACTTTAAGACGACATCATAGCTTAAACACGGTCTTCGACCTCACATGACCTCTGATATCATGGCTGACCGGTGCTGACATGACCTCTGATCTCATGGCAGACCGGTGCTGACATGAAGCAATCCGTAGCATTGACTGCGGCAACATCGCCTCGGCTGCACGGTGGCGACGAACTAAACGGCTGGCTACAC
>NW_023596448.1:246536-249005 GCF_011947565.3 Pollicipes pollicipes
AAAGCGAGCATTTTCTCCAGGCGGCAGGTAGTAGGCAGCAGTAGTATGAAGAGGGATAGATGGGCTGAATTGCACTTGGCCCAAACTGTACTTTTGGTGTGGTTGTGTACCAAACATTTGCTTCCAATGCCAAAAGCTGCTCATGCCAAAAATGGGATGAGCGGAGGTGGCAGGTGGCCTCATACCGCCGCACAGGTAAGAAGACGCCATACGCTAGACGCTCTTCTTGCGGCATCCAATGGCGCATGTTTTATCATTTCGATACAGCAGCTTTACAGAAGCGGGTAACCACAAAAAACAATTTTACAGATAAAAAACGTATGCAACACGAACGCTGACAGTCCAAGACCTTTGCGATCTTGGCGAGCAACGCCGAACCCCGTGACAAGGCGGCCGACAGGAACGACGGGGACATACACAAATTACAAAACGCAGCTTCGTCTCAGAATAGATCAGACTGACAAGCGTAGATGGATTAATGCACACACCTCACTTCTGGAAACTAAGTTAAAAAAATGCATCAGAAGACAACCGGTACGTTTAGCTATTTGCGCGCGATTTACGCGAATCGTAAATTTCCCCTCCCGCCAACGTAAATTTACGATGCGATATGTGGCTGTCGCGCAGTCGCTGAAACCCGTTTAAATGAGCAGAAACTGCTCATCTTTTTTTCCAATTGTCGCATGATCGTCCGCTTGGTTGACTCATGAAAACGGGGTAACTGTCGTGGGGTGGACATCGGCACATCTGGTGGCGCAGTGAAGCTGCCGGTGTCCACGGTTCGGCAGCCGCGAGCGTGGCGTCGACGCGCGAGTCGCTGCCGAATCTGCACCTTGCGGGGCGTGATGTTGCCTTCCAGTGCCCTCGCCGCTTCCACGGTATCCACAGACACAAGAAGAGCACAAGTACTCGCCACGCTCAGATATGTTAGGCGCCAAAGGAGGCATCGGGCCAGGTCAAGGACAGGTTGGCCAATTCCTAGCAAATGAAATGAATGCATGAACACTCAAGACCCGATGGTTACTTACACACCATTAACTATCACAGCATTAACAGGAACAATACATCTGGCCAACCAGGCTGAACCGGCCTACTGGACCGTCACGAGGCGCCGCAAACGCCTTCCAAGAATGATGTCTGGAAATCGCGCTTACGTTTTTCTGCGAACTAACAGTAAAACTGTATTGAATTACGAACCATTATAAAGCTAACTGGTACAATGCATTGATCAAACGTCCCGCACAAGTCTACATGCTTTAACACCCCACATCAAAACATAGCCATTCCTTGCAACGAAAACCCCGATCACGTATCGCAGAAGCCCCAAACGGAGAACAGGGAATAGGCTTGATGAACCCGATGATCGGAGAGGCGTGAAAATTGTGGAAAGGGTATTTTCTGCTAGTTAGGCCACCGGACAAATGAAGTCAGGATATCGGCGCCTACATCTTGCTTTAAAGCCCTCTAAACAGCACTTCTTCAGTGAAGTTTGCGGATTCTGTTCCTTGCAGGCGTGTGTCGTGCAGCTTCGCTTGTCGATGAAGGTACACCCACCGGTAAGTGACCACCAGAATCCTGATCAGCTCGGCGCGTTGGTTTTCCAAACCGCACCAAGTGTCCAAAGGGTGGTGGCCGGGATCTCACACGTCATCGGTGCCGATATAGCACACCACTGCTTGGCTCTGGCTTGGCCGGTACCGATAAGCACACCACTGCTTGGCCTTGGCTTGGCCGGTACCGATGATAGCACACCACTGCTTGGCCTTGGCTTGGCCGGGTACCGTTATAGCACACCACTGCTTGGCCTTGGCTTGGCCGGTACCGATATAGCACACCACTGCTTGGCCTTGGCTTGGTCGGTACCGATATAGCACACCACTGCACTTTCCGGCATCCGCTAGGGTACCTACATGCTTAAGCCGCGTCCAGCTGCACAATGTAGCAGCAGAGCTCCTCCTTAGCGCTAATGACACGGTGGTATAGAACACGAACGAACGTGGTGAACTCCCCCGGGCGGCAAGTCATGATTGTCCGGCATATCGAGCACCTCGGTCAGAGGTGAAACCCAACTGCCTTTTTTAGTCACCAACGAAATTTGGAACCGTCTAAATTGTCACCTGGAGCCCAAATCTTTCGCAAAACGTTGCAACACAACTCTAACTGCGATGCATCACAAAACAAAGGCAACTGAAATGCAATGCGGCATACCATCAAACATTTTCGTTGCGGGGGGCTCATTTGCCCTGAAATATTCACTTTGTCGGTAATCGAACAGTGAATGATGACTGAGACCAGATTAATAAAAATCTTTAGATAAAGGCCTACCTAATATAACCAGCCTAGAGATGAACAGTTTGCTGTTCAGTTTGGGGGGGGGGGGACTGTGCCTCCTACCAGGGACGTAGTTCATATTCTTAGTTACCTGTCTCTATCCGTTATCTTTCATCAGTCATCATCATTTTAGCGTTG
>NW_023596448.1:249490-397244 GCF_011947565.3 Pollicipes pollicipes
GTGTAGGTCTCTCACATTGCCCGTCGCGCCGCAGATTAAGCGTTCTGAACGGTGGGCAGGCGTGAGATAAAATGCTTTTGATTTCCATCGTTTTGTATATGGAGCTTAATGAAGGTGCTAGAGATGTTAAGGATATCGTTTGCGTCTGTTTATGCCAATATTGCGTGGGGTTCGCACTAACGAATCGGGATCATGTTAGGAAGTGCGAGCTCTGCGCCCGTTATGATTATGCAGAGAAAGTGCAGGTCGCCAGCGTTTCCAGCTGGTTGCACGATGACGTCACAGAACCCAAACTATTTTGTTTTCGTGTTCTTGTGGAGCCACGTTATCAATAAATGTAGCACTGAAGGGACGCAGTCTTGCAAAATGCGTACGGGTGAGGGGGAAAACAGGAAGAACAAATGTCTGAGCCTGCCTCCGAAATGCCCTCAAAATACCCTTTTCCCCACATTTGACGTATATTTTCTTCAGAGTTTGGGGTAGGGCTGTGTTTTCTTCACATCAGTTTTGGAGCTCAACGCTAAAAATGATGACTGATGAAAGATAACGGATAGAGACAGGTAACTAAGAATATGAACTACATCCCTGGTTAGGAGGCACAATCCCCCCACCCCCAAACTGAACAGCAAACTGTTCATCTCTAGGCTGGTTATATTAGGTAGGCCTTTATCTAAATATTTTTATTAATCTGGTCTCAGTCATCATTCACTGCTCGATTACCGACAAGTGATATTTTAGTGCAAATGAGCCCCCGCAACGAAATGTTTGATGGTTATGCCGCATTGCACTTCAGTTGCCTTTGTTTTTGTGGTGCATCGCAGTTAGAGTCGTGTTGCAACGTTTTGCGAAAGATTTGGCCCCAGGTGCCAATTTAGACCGCTCCAAATTTCGTTGGTGACAAAAAAGGCGTTTGGTTTCAACTCTGACCGAGGTGCTCGATATGCCGGACAATCATGACTGCCGCCCGGGGAGTTCACCATGTTCGTTCGTGTTCTGTGCCGCCGGGTCATTAGCGCTAAGGAGGAGCTCCGCCGCTACATTGTGCGGCTGGACGCGGCTTAACATGTAGTACCCTAGCGGATGCCGGAAAGTGCAGTGGTGTGCTATATCGGTACCGGCCAAGCCAAGGCCAAGCAGTGGTGTGCTATATCGGTACCGGCCAAGCCAAGGCCAAGCAGTGGTGTGCTACATCGGTACCGGCCAAGCCAAGGCCAAGCAGTGGTGTGCTATATCGGTACCGGCCAAGCCAAGGCCAAGCAGTGGTGTGCTATATCGGTACCGGCCAAGCCAAGGCCAAGCAGTGGTGTGCTATATCGGTACCGGCCAAGCCAAGGCCAAGCAGTGGCGTGCTATATCGGTACCGGCCAAGCCAAGGCCAAGCAGTGGTGTGCTATATCGGCACCGATGACGTGTGAGATCCCGGCCACCACCCCTTGGACACTTAGTGCGGTTTGGAAAACCAACGCGCCGAGCTGATCAGGATTCTGGTGGTCACTTACCGATGGGTGTACCTTCATCGACAAGCGAAGCTGCACGACACACACCTGCAAGGGAACAGAATCCGCAAAACTTCACTGAAGCAGTGCTGTTTAGAGGGCTTTAAGCAAGATGTAGGCGCCGATATTCTGACTTCATTTGTCCGGTGGCATAACTAGCAGAAAATTCCCTTTGCTACAATTTCATGCCTCTCCGATCATCGAGTTCATCCATCCTATTCCCTGTTCTCCGTTTGGGCTTCTGCGATACGTGATCGGGGTTTTCGTTGCAAGGTATGGCTATGTTTTGATGTGGGGTGTTAAAGCATGTAGACTTGTGCGGGACGTTTGATCAATGCATTGTACCAGTTAGCTTTATAATTGTTCGTAATTCAATACAGTTTTACTGTTAGTTCGCAGAAAACGTGAGCGCGATTCCCAGACATCATTCTTGGAAGACGTTTGCGGCGCCTCGTGACGGTCCAGTAGGCCGGTTCAGCCTGGTTGGCCAGATGTATTGTTCCTGTTAATGCTGTGATAGTTAATGGTGTGTAAGTAACCATCGGGTCTTGAGTGTTCATGCATTCATTTCATTTGCTAGGAATTGGCCAACCAGTCCTTGACCTGGCCCGATGCCTCCTTTGGCGCCTAACATATCTGAGCGTGGCGAGTACTTGTGCTCTTCCTCTGTCTGTGGATTCCGTGGAAACGGCGAAGGCACTGGAAGGCAACATCACGCCCCGCAGGGTGCAGATTCGGCAGCGACTCGCGCGTCGACGCCACACTCGCGGCTGCCGAACCGTGGACACCGGCAGCTTCACTGCGCCACCAGATGTGCCGATGTCCACCCCACGACAGTTACCCCGTTTTCATGAGTCAACCAAGCGGACGATCATGCAACAATTGGAAAAAAGATGAGCAGTTTCTGCTCATTTAAACGAGTTTCAGCAACTGCGCGACATCCACATATCGCATCGTAAATTTACGTTGGCGAGAAGGGAAATCTACGATTCGCGTAAATCGCGCGCAAATAGCTAAACGTACCGCTTGTCTTCTGATGCATTTTTTTTAACTTAGTTCCCAGAAGTGAGGTGTGTGTATTTATCCATCTACACTTGTCAGTCTGATCTATTCTGAGACGAAGCTGCGTTTTGTAATTTGTGCATGTCCCCGTCGTTCCCGTCGGCCGCCTTGTCACGGGGTTCGGCGTTGCTCGCCAAGATCGCAAAGGTCTTGGACTGTCAGCGTTCGTGTTGCATACGTTTTTTATCTGTAAAGTTGGTTTTTGTGGTTACCCGCTTCCGTAAAGCTGCTTTATCGAAATTATAAAACATGCGCCATTGGATGCCGCAAGAAGAGCGTCTAGCGTATGGCGTCTTCCCCTTACCTGTGCGGCGGTATGAGGCCACCTGCCACCTCCGCTCATCCCATTTTTGGCATGAGCAGCTTTTTGGCATTGGAACAAATGTTTGGTACACAACCACACCAAAAGTACAGTTTGGGCCAAGTGCAATTCAGCCCATCCATCCCTCTTCATACCTACTGCTACCTACTGCCTGCCGCCTGGGAGAAAATGCTCGCTTTTAGTTGTGGTTCAGTGCGCCGTTTTCGTCGCGTTTGCGCCAGAAGTCCGAAAATAACGAAAAATATCGCACATTCCAGGCTAACGGGCAGGGGGCTAATCGTAAATATACGGCTAAATTTGCGGTTGCGTTATGGAAACGTGTCAAATTATCGCTACTTTCGCGAACGATTCAAATCGTAAAGTTATGGTTGTAGTTCACTGACTCGTGTAAACTGGGTATCAATGGTTGCGCCCCATGACGCCCACCACGATATGAGATGGGCGTCGCCGCGCGCTCACTGGGACAAATTAGTCCTAGTAGAATTCATAATTCTGCTTCTTTTAAAATCAAAAATCATTAATAGCAGAATGAATAGTTTACTTCTGCTATGGGTTTGATATAGGCATGCTGCCGAAATATCAACCCAACTATAGATCTATTATCCTGGTTTTTCTCCAAGGAATAAGGCTATTACCACTGTCTTATCTAAACCCATCACAAAATTTTCATCTCGAAACGTGACACGGATGAAGGCCACCTTTTGACGTTCAACATTCAGCAGAATAATTTATCAGCACGCACCATCTGCCGGACGACGAAACAATATTTTGGAAAGAGATTCGACGGGATGTTTTGTTGTAATTTCCTGAACAGAGAGACTAAAGTACGGATCTAGGACTGTGGAATCCAGCAGAAACAAGAGGAGTAGGATCCATGTCTGTGAATATTGCAGTGGAATCCTTACATACAATTGAAAAGCACGAGAAACATTCAGAGCAGAAACGACAGCAAAGCTTGGAGTCACAATCAAACCGCCCACTTTTCCTTACATTGCGGTTTGTTGAGGTTAGAGGTTATCATGGTTCACGAGCTCCCGACTGTTTCATCCCTCCGCAAACAATTCCAGAGAGAGAGAAGGAGAGAGAGGAGAGAGAGAGAGAGGGAGAGGAGAGAGAGGAGAGATGAGAGAGAGAGAGAGAGAGAGAGAGAGAGAAGAGAGAGAGAGAGAGAAAGAGAGAGAGAGAGAGGGAGAGAGAGAGGGAGAGGGAGAGAGAGAAGAAGAAGAGAGAGAGATCCAAGTGTGCGACACACGGGTTCAGTCGATATATGAGACACTGGTGCAGCGCTATGGCCGGCCGACACTTCCAGTGACCGGCCTGCCGACGGACACATCGGTTGGTAGCCAGGACCCAACATTGGACGAAGTGATGGTGCTGTCGTCGTGGTGGCCGTGTCAGAGCTCTGCACTGATTTGAGTGTACACACACATACGCACGCACGCACGCACGCCCGCCCGCCCGCACGCCCGCACGCATATATATATATATATATATATATATATATATATATATATATATATATATATATGTGTGTGTGTGTGTGTGTGTGTGTGTGTGTGTGTGTGTGTGTGTGTGTGTGTGTGTGTGTGTGTGTGTGTGTGTGTGTGGTGTGTGTGTGTGTGTGTGTGTGTGTGTGTGTGTGTGTGTGTGTGTGTGTGTGTGTGTGTGTGTGTGTGTGTGTGTGTGTGTGTGTGTGTGTGTGTGTGTGTGTGTGTGTGTGTGTGTGTGTGTGTGTGTGTGTGGTGTGTGTGTGTGTGTGTGTGTGTGTGTGTGTGTGTGTGTGTGTGTGTGTGTGTGTGTGTGTGTGTGTGTGTGTGTGTGTGTGTGTGTGTGTGTGTGTGTGTGTGTGTGTGTGTGGTGTGTGTGTGTGTGTGTGTGTGTGTGTGTGTGTGTGTGTGTGTGTGTGTGTGTGTGTGTGTGTGGTGTGTGTGTGTGTGTGTGTGTGTGTGTGTGTGTGTGTGTGTGTGTGTGTGTGTGTGTGTGTGTGTGTATTTAACGGTACGTCGTGGTGATGAACTACAAAAGAATGCATTCCTAAAAGTTCATTTATTGCTTACTTGATGTCCAAATCATTTGCAGTATCAAACAATTTCAAGATGAAGGTAAGACGAGTCGGGGAAAATGTTCCACTAGGCGATGAATGCTCCTTTTTGAATTGCAAAAACGCGTCAAGCCACGGTTTCGGCGCGCACTGCACCGGCGCCCCTTCCACCGGCCCGTCGGGTCGGAAAGCTCCCAGCGTCCGTCGGTTTCGCCACGACAGAACTTGTTCGTGCTCACGGACACTATATCACTGCACCGCTGCTGGCGTGGACCCGGCCTGCTCACGGACACTATGTCACTGCACCGCTGCTGACGTGGACCCGGCCTGCTCACGGACACTATATCACTGCACCGCTGCTGGCGTGGACCCAGCCTGCTCACGGACATTATATCACTGCACCGCTGCTGGCGTGGACCCGGCCTGCTCACGGACACTATATCACTGCACCGCTGCTGGCGTGGACCCAGCCTGCTCACGGACACTATATCACTGCACCGCTGCTGACGTGGACCCGGCCTGCTCACGGACACTATATCACTGCACCGCTGCTGGCGTGGACCCGGCCTGCTCACGGACACTATATCACTGCACCGCTGCTGACGTGGACCCGGCCTGCTCACGGACACTATATCACTGCACCGCTGCTGGCGTGGACCCAGCCTGCTCACGGACACTATATCACTGCACCGCTGCTGACGTGGACCCGGCCTGCTCACGGACACTATATCACTGCACCGCTGCTGGCGTGGACCCGGCCTGCTCACGGACACTATATCACTGCACCGCTGCTGGCATGGACCCAGCCTGCCGCTGTCTAGCCAGCCGTTTAGTTCGTCGCCACCGTGCAGCCGAGGCGATGTTGCCGCAGTCAATGCCAAGGGACTTGACGCCCACCACAAGCAATGTCCGGTGGCCCCTGCGCTGCCGTCTCTGCATCAGGGGACCCCCCGTCGCCCTGCCGATGCCAGAGTGCCAGAAGTCAGGCACGCCGAGGTCGCTGACCGGTGGTACGGGTGTCACGTCACAGCCGAAGCACAAGAGCAGAATGGAATAAGCGCAGGTGCAAGGACGTTTCAGAACATCGGCAGCACATAGATGACCATACACTAAAACATATATGTGGCTATCAAAAATACGGCGAACATTTCAGGATTTGTCAGTGATTTGAATTGTTTTCGTGTAACGAATCAACTGATTTGGCTTCATGTCAGCACCGGTCTGCCATGAGATCAGAGGTCATGTCAGCACCGGTCAGCCATGATATCAGAGGTCATGTGAGGTCGAAGACCGTGTTTGAGCTATGATGTCGTCTTAAAGATCACGAACCATACGCGAAGAGGGGTAAAGAGAATAGCTGTCCCTCCCCCACATTTGTTATCTGTGAGGCATGGTCAACAGGGAGTCGCTTTGCTCCTTGAAAAGGAATATTTCACCTTTGAAAATATTGAAGCGTGCAGTAGATCTGATGAAACGCGCTTAATTACAACTATTGCTGTACATTTTAAGTAAAATCTATTACGCACATCAGATACGAAGGCATCGACAGCTATATTAGTATTCGCCTTGATCGCCGCATGGCTTACGGAATGGCAGAATTTGATTGACGTTATTAGGATGCCACGGACGTCAAGGTGGCTTTGAACTACTCTCCCCGACATACCTTTCCAATTTTTGCCGACGCATAGATAAAGAACTGGGTGGATGGGGCTTAGTTCTTAAGAAGGGCAGAATTGTGAATAGCACTGAACAATCTTCAAGATGGCTGTTTCAGTTCAAAACCCCATACAATCAGTGTCATACCCCTTTTAACATGGGACGGTGAAGGTGACAAAGAAATGTGAAGCAATTTCACAGCAAAACCATGTGACCGAAAACCAACGATGCCGTCACGTACTAATGGATTTCCTGGGCAGTCGCGGGCCAACACACGGGTCACAACACATAAGGGGCTGACGCTGAATATGAAAACTTACTACTCTGACGCAGGTTTCTGAGGTACCAAACTAATGCATGACGTTTTTGCTACACATTCAATTCCTCACAACGTGGCTGCATAGCCAATTGGCGTTACAAGGCGGGTGGCGATGGTTCCATGTCGACTGGTCGAGGGTCGTGCGGGCTCTTGTTTGAGTATAGGCGTAACCCCCCAGGGGCGCAGGCCGAGAGGAGGGGGGGGGGGGGGGGAGCAGAGGGGAACGCGGGTCCGGTTTTGAGATAGGCGATCAGGAGCGCGATTGCAGTGACCAAAAAGCCGTCAGCCGCTAAATCGCCAATCACGTCCCAGCTGCCGCGCCGTTGTTGCAGTCAAATTGTCATTGTCACACCTTTTCGGACCAGAGCGCTCTGCCTCATTTCCGAGTTCTTGGCAAGACCCATTAACCTGGACCGAGAAGGCATGCATTACAAAAGCACGGAGATTCTGTGCCCTAGTGTCAAGGATGGCTGCTTTTCTCTGTAGGTGAATGATGCTGCAGGCAGCGTACACATTACATTTCAAAATACGGATACTTTGCGGAGCGTGCGTTACAATTATGACTTACTTTTTGGTCGCCTCTGTGGACAGGAATCCCAAGACAAATATCGGTGCTTACGGCCTTTTTACGATGTGGCACATGTACTAGCGCATACCCCTAAATGTTTTCGCTTCTGCTCATGCAGCGATAGGTTTGTCACTAAAAGGATTGGATAGTATAACAGAGGATCGCTTGGTTTGGCTTCGATGTGAGGCGCCCTTGATGGTTTGATGTGAGGCGCCTTGATGGTTTGATGTGAGGCGCCCTTGATGGTTTGATGTGAGGCACCCTTGATGATTCAATGTGAGACGCCTTGATGGTGCGATTTGAGGCGCCCCTGATGGTTCGATGTGAGGCGCCCTTGATGGTCCGATGTGAGGCGCCCTTGGTGGTTCGATGTGAGGCGTCCTTGATGATTCAATGTGAGGCGCCTTGATGGTTCGATGTGAGGCTCCTCGATGAGTGCAAGGCTGGTTCCATCTAGCCGGTTGGCTGTCTGTCGGACGATCAATCGGCTGACCGTTGTGATTAGCCGGTTGCGGAGAGCTATGGGTGGAAGTTGCGGAAAAATGCATGTGCACGCACTTGTACCGTGGATTTGGAGGGCATAAAACCACTCCGGTAACCTTTTCGTTCCAACTACGAATTATTACGAATTTCGAACTTTGAACCCGTGCGCACGCTAAACGGGTTCAATAGGTGCGATTTCAGCCTATTTAAGCATACGAAAACTACTAACCGGTATTAAAACCAGCATACGAATATGCTGTCCTTCCAGACAAAACCCAGATGTCACGGTGAAAAATCCAAAGATTAGTGAAAAATTTACTTATTTAACAGGGTAACGGGATGCTACATGGGCAGCCCCTGGATACACTGACCTGTCGAGAAAAGCCTTGCAAATTAATCCAGGTCGTGAAAAGCACTGGGGGATTTAAAAGGAATGTTCCACATTTGAAGATATTTAGATAAGCACCAGATATGACGGGAAAAGCTTACTTGTAACTATTGCTAAGTTTTCAAGGCTCAAAAACGACTCTAAGTGGCAAAATTTCAAAGTTTGTAAAAATGCACCCCATAACGTCATCGTTCGGTGGCGTCATGAAATGGTTTTGAGACGAAAGCAGCATCTGGCAGCATCTGGCAGCCAGACCTAAGGAATACCTCGAAACGCGCTAAAGCTGACGCCCGCCGGCCATTCTGGTGGCGGGTGCTGTGTAGGGTAGCTGGCCAGTGAATGGCTTGGTTGTGAATTTTTGTCTTGGCACTGGTCGTAGGACAAGCTTTGGTGGACGGTTTGGCATACGCAACGTAGTGGTCGCGGACTTTTAGGGTAGATTATTAAGAATCTGCACCATAAAAGTACGATATGCTGTGAAAACCATCATGTAGCGTCGTGAATCTCTGACCGAAACCTGCCGAGGACTGTTGAAGATGACAACACTGAACTGTCGACCTGTCCTTGCCTGTAGTGCTGTAGTCGTGACATTGATATCTTGTGATCTACGCAGTATTTGCTTTCTTTGTTTTTTTGTAACTGGAAGTGCAGTCACATGCCAAAATTAACAATGAATCTGTAACAATGCTATGAATTGATTACCAAATCATTCTTATTGCTTATGGCAAAGATGGTAAGGTTGAGCCGCCAAGAATGCTTTTCTTGCACAGGATTATTTATGCAGTCACTAGTTAGCCCTGATACAATCATTGTGGTGTTATGGCATTCCGGCTCACAATAGTCCTTTGGCAGCGTTAAATCAGCTGTCAAGTCATTCATAAATTATAAACTGTTCTCTCGCAGGCTTGACATAGAGCAGTTAACCAATGTGGTACAGTGTGAAATGACACTGGTCAACAGTGGCATTGCGGCCTTCTCTAGTGCTGCCCTGTGGCATGGCATAACAAACAATGATATGGTTTTTGTACTGCAATCCCTTGCTCCTTTCATAATAAATTCCATCATGAGAAGATGGGTCAAGTGCGCATTCTTATATTACCTTTGCATCTGACGTACGACTGGCCAGAAACACAGTATACAATATACCAATCACTTTCAGCAAAGCACACAACCAATAAGTGTCTTCACTTGTTCAGCCTGCTTTGTGAATCCACAAATCGTGGGTAACACATGCAAACACATCTCTGGCAAGGCACATTCTGCATCTAACGATAATGAAAACTAACATTTCACTCCCCAACAAATACCACATGACATTCCACCAGGAGCATCCATCCTTAATGGACAATGCCTAACGCCTGCCAGGGCGAGAGAAGCTAGTCATGACAAATGTAACTAGTGGAATCGGCGTGCCGGGTGCGGCTGTCCACCAGACTCTCTCGCCTCTCGTCCGGCCGATGTCCGCGGTGCGCATTTGGGTGTGCCACACCGCAGTGCTCCGACGGACCAGTGATGGTGACCTGCATACGCTTGTCCACGATGGCCTCCAGGAGCGGACGCATGTGCGGGAAGACACTCGACACCTTCACCGGCCATAGGATGCACTTGTCGGAGATACGGCTGTAGACGTGAGATGTTCTGGAACTATGCAACAAAGTTGAGTGATAACTAATTCAAATTGGCATCCATCACTATGGACTTTCGTTGCTGATAACACGCTTTCCAGAAAAGAATAACTCTGACAAAAAGCAAACTAAAACAAGCATAAACTACATATTTCAGAAAAAAACTTTCACCACTCAGTTACACCAAGCTGCCAAATGATGACGTTCTATAACTCTGTCCAAACCATTTTCCATGAATGAATTTCTGGGATCAATGTCCAAAATAACGGAATCTGGTATGCGCCTGGAGCACATCTGATTGTAGGACTACCGTTTGAAGAAGAATTATGACGTTCATTCAAGTGCCACATTGCTCGGCGAGTCCACCCCGCCCCCTGACATCAACTGGCCTTGAGCGGCCACTGCCACCGGATACAGGCCGTCCCATCCATGGGCAAAATAGCGAGCAACATCGCCGTTCCCGCTCACCCAACGCCGCGCGTGCTAAGGCAGACACACCAACTGAGGCGGACAAATGTTACTGGGAGTTACTGGGACAAATGCTCGGAGCCACCGCCAGGCACATAACATTCATTGCATTTTTTTGAAGGGTACTCATCGTAATCACAACTTTTTGCTCGTTCTGGGAAAATGAAATAAGAACTTTCCGGATTGAGCCCAATCTCTTAAAGGGTGCGACGATGCCATAGTTAGTTAAATACTGCTCTTCGCATCACGAAACTACCAACTGTTTCGTGAACACTAGCCACTATCCTGAATACCACAAATAGCCAAACCCACGACTACGCATTGCTGTGTTAGCAGGCTATGCATGTACTGCTGTGCTGGAGTATTCAGTGCACCCCTTGCAGCGGTCAAGCCACGCAGCGCGCCCGGGGGCAGCCGCCGTTGGCGCCGCGCGGCTGCCGTCAGTCCGCGCCCAGCGCTCCCGGGTGCTCCAGCACGTGCTTCTTAAAGGCGAAGTAGGTGCCAACGAAAGTAAGCGGTACGGACACGCCAAACCAGAGCCCGATCAGCGTCAGTATGGTGAGGCATGACAGGGCTGCCGACGAGTCGTACGCCTACGGCACGCAGTTCAGCAGCAGCGGGATGCTGAACACGATCCTGCGGACGGGCGGCAAGCGGGGGCTCAGTGGGAGTACCATCGACGCATTCCACAGCGGCCCGACCCCACCCACGATAGCCACGGCATCCAGCGGAACAGACGTCTCACCCGACCCCTGAGCACAGTGATTTCTCTTCCGTGGACAACAGGCATTACCAATGACCACGATTACGTTGGCTGCGTTCACCCACTCCACTGCGATTGGGAGGAGAACTGAACGGCACAGGCTCCCGCACACAACGCATCATCAGCCGATTCAAACGTGGCAATTTTCCAAGCTCGGTACGTGTCACGCCCAAGTGTGTTTCCATCAAGTTCTAAATCTACAGCGACGCCGAAATCGCACAAATAGGATGCATGCATGAACGGTGCAAATTATGTGCCAGCGCGGCCAGTGGGCGCGGCCCGGCACCGACTCGTCCGCGCTGGCGCACACTGTGTGGAGAGAGCGACGGCCCGGTGCCGGCAGCGCGGCGGCAGCTGGGCACGGCTCACCCCAGGCACAGCATCAACGCCCGCAGCACGTCGAGTCCCCACTTTTTGCCGCCACTCCCCGACTTGTAGATTCGGGCGGACACGTAGCCGGCGGGCGTACCCAGGCAGACGCACAGCACGAGGCCACAGGTCATCAGCGAGCCGCGGTTGACGGGCGACAGGAAGCCCAGGCACGCGAACACTGCAGGGGCCGGTCAGAGGCCAACACAAGACGCTGATATGGACGGTCGGGGGCCCGCGTCGATTCTGGTGCAGGCGGTCAGAAGCCAGCGCCGGTGCTGGTATAGATTAGCGGCGCAACACAGGCAGGACAAAAAGCAGTTAATTGAGTGAATTAGGCAGTAGATGTTAACTTCTAGAATTAATTTTCAGTACACGATGAACGGCATATGTTTACGTCATTACATTATGTAAACACTTCCTCAAGAATTAAAACGGCCTTAACAGCAGCACTAAAACATCTAGGCCCCTGCTTATCACACAGCGCTGACCACCAAATCACAGTAATCCTCATCAAACGACAGGTGCCACAGTCCCGGTAATAATGCCACATCTTGAAAGAGCGCCAGGCGTGAGGACAGTGTCATTGCAGTGTCAACCATGGCACCGACAACCATCACCGCGGGGCCGGCCCGAATACGGCTGAGGCGCGAGGGCCACCATAGCGGCCGCAAGTCATCCACCGAGTGTGATGAGCGTCATGGAGAGCATCTGGACACCGGAGCCGATCAGCACCGAGAGCAGCGTGCCGTGCCGAGGCGGACAGAACACGTCGCCGTACACCATCCTCCAGCCAAACCCCTCCTGAGAGTCGTCGCCCGACTCGATCTTACGGGCAGCCTGCCGACTGTCAGTCCCCAGCCTCGGCCGGGGACGGCTGTCACTCCCTAGCCCCGGTCAGGGACAGCTGCCATTTCCCAGCCACGGCCAGGGACTGCTGTCACTCCATATTCTGATCCAGCCGGCCTGCGCACATGAACCCAGCTAACAAGCTGCAAGACCCAAGATGCCCGACAGCTCTGCTACACGCGGCCAACAAGCGGACCCAGAGCACAGCTGGCTGGCTGCCAGCAAGGCCCAGCACCCAGCAGAGCAGCAGGGCAATGCCACGGGGCGTGCCGCGGTCGCGCCGTCCACCACAGCAGCGCCACAGCATGGCCTGGTTGTAGCTGCACGAACCGCGAAATCTCGCAGCACGCTCAAACTGAAGAAATGACGAAAACTGACTCACACTTGAACTAAAGCTAAAAATCCAACCCCAAAAGAAGACACTCTGAACTAGATTCTGGTCTTGGAGGTGGTATACACGCTGGAAGCACTGGGCTGCCTGGAACACCTTCACTGTGCTGAAAACAATAAAGTACATCAATCATCATCATCAGCAAGATTAACAATGAACAAACTGTCACACAATGAATAGGTTATAGGACAACAATGTTACGTGTGCTCCAAGTATAACACAAAACAATGCTTTACTTACATCACATGACTGTTGATGTCAGAAATAAAGACCTCAGTCAATTTAGCTAACATGAACCATCGATATTACACCATTCAAGACCAATGCATCATACATCTACCCCAATGTTATACCAAAAGCAATACGGCACCCTATAATGACTGAATGTCTTGCCATGCATTTCACAGTATACTAAATGGTAGACACTTGCCCACAGGCGCCACGCTAAAATGCATGAATGAATGAGGACTAAAAGAAGACATGCAAATAAATGAGACAAAAGATGGTCACAAAAATTTCACATATGTTCCAATGTCAACTAAGTTCAAGCTTGAATGTCAAGGCTAAATAAGGAGGGTATGGCAGAAAAGAAATGAAGAAAAACCTGGCATTCACAGAGCTGGAGAGATGGCACAGCATTGGCCTCAGCCTTTTCGTTTTGGCTGCTAGGCTAGAAAAAGCTTCCAATGAAAAATGTGCCTCGCACAATCCGTGCCCCCGCGCCAGGACAGTGCTGGAGCATGCATCGAGCCACTCCTGTAGGCGGCCTTGTTAAGCTGGTAATCTGAAAAGATCACTACAATTAGGAAATTGGATTACTATGCAATACGATCGACATCTACTTCAAATGAGTAATGCATACTGAAAATATCTGCCAACAGGGTGTGCTTTAATAATTGTGCTAAGTGGCGATTCATCAGGAGTACAGACTACAGATGACATCCGGTTGCCTAACATGCCTGACACATGCGGAAATGCCCGTCATCCCAAAAATAAGCAATACAAGCTGTGGCCATGCACCCATGAACTCTGCGAGCTGTGAGCGTGGTGCATGACTGTCAGCAACTTTAGTGAATGATGAGCAAATTTAGTGTTTTGAAATAGTGGCAGAAGCATCCCAACGGTAATGGCATTGCCGGAATATGACAACTTGGTGCTCAGTTTAGTGCAAATCTGATTACAGTCCATAGAGTTCAGTGGTAGGTTGAGCACGTTGATGAAATCTGCAATCTGGAACAATGGATTAATTGTTGAGACTGATATCCCTGGTCCTGACCTGACTGGTAAAATTCATATTAAATTACATAGCTGTTTATGCAAGTGGCTACAACAAATAGCCAAGGTATATACAGCCTCCATGATGCCTCCATGAACTTAGCGAGAAAGGTAGGAGATGGGAGCAGACAGAAATATTTGAACTTCCTCAAAAATGTCAGAACAAAGTTACTCCCATATTTCTCACACAACATGGGTAGGAAATATGTCATTTGCAGGTGTTTGTCATCACTCACATTCGGCTGTGTATTGACAGTGTTGTTATCCCTGTCTATTCACTTTGAAAACCCCACCAACTCTGCCACACCCATCTAACATCAACATTTGTGCGCCAAACCTGCTTCCATGTGCCATACTTGGGCCTAGTCAATTACTCTCAAAGTTAACATGGTATATATTTTTCGTTGTGACAATAAACCACATAAACAAAACAATTTCGTAAACTGGTGGCAACCGTAAGCTCAGCTCATAACACTTGCACCCGCTGTTCAGCTGCCGCGCCCATCTGTTTTTCATTTACTGTGTTTTATTTTTGGACGCATTTTTGCCGGACATTGCTATAATTGCATGCCCATTCCTCAAACTGTGACAAAAACTGAAAACGACCGCACACCATACTCGAAACTGCATGCGATATTGACACGTGCATACTCTGAACTTATTGCTGCGATGTCGGTGATACGTCAGACATATTCGGCGTGAAGTGTTTTTAACAGATTGGGGGCGAGGTGCTTACGCGAACACAGTCAAATGATTCTCGTTTGTCCTGCGATCACCACACACAACACTCTGTCGAGCACCTCGCACCGACGCAAACAGGACACTGCCTAGGAGTGGGGAAAAATGCCCCGTCGACGAGTGCCGCACAACCCGAAACTGCTCACGCTTATGTTCGCGATACGCATTCAGCAGTAAAATCTTACTAACAGCTAATCATCTTCCGCGGACTGCACCACATGTGCATCATCATCGCCTTCGCGAATGTATCAGCGGCCGTGCTGTTTTGACCATAAACAAAAAAAAAACCACCCTGTAACTGCGTGGGGTTCTAATGATGTTTCTATGGCGTCATTAATCCGAAGGCGATTTTGAAGTTGGCTGTAAATAAGGCTTTTCGTACTTTGCGGGCGTGTAACTCAGGAACCAGAGCGTTCCGGGCCTTAAAAAGGGCATAACCGTGAACTGCATCAAAATGTCTTCAAGATGGCTATTTCATTTCAAAACGCCATACAAAGATGGAACATTCCATTTAAGGATACTTTATGGTAGGTATTTCTTGGAAACTTAAGATCAACTTATAATGCTTAATTGCATTAAAAATAATAGAGACATCTCCCTCTCACACCTGGACGCAACAGTGACTCTGAGACTCCGCACCAGCCACTCACTCACACCTAAACGCAACAGTGGCTGAGACTCCGCATCAGCCACCAGCCATCACATGGTCCCAGAATAGACTCGCCGGCTGACTGCAGGTGCCGGTGCGGCCGGCCACTGACGCTAAAACGGCCAGCCACGACCAGCTCTCATGCAAAAAGGCATTGTGGCAAGACCGAGTTGAGTGCGCTATTCCACTCCCCGCACGCAAAGCACAATTTTCAAGTATTAGGGGACCCGAACACGCTTTATAAGAATAGCTCAAGGGATGTAAATCACGCCGCTGTTGGACTCCATTGGTTGATTTTGCCAACAAAGCTGCTTAGGGGCGCAATTTCCTATTGAGTTGTGGCGATTCAGATATCGAGTTATGAAAAGAAAGCGGGCCAAATTTTGTGTAGAAACCTGTTTTTCTGATTAAGATCTGTTTTATGTCGTTAGGTAAATGATCGACCTCATTATACCAGATCAAAGGCAAGCTTCTCGTAAGAATTGCACGTTTTCAGCTTGACACCATCATTCATGCTTTACGGCTTACAACGTCATACATGCCTTGTGGCGTACAACAGCATACATGCCTTGAGGCTACGCCTTGTGGCGACATAAAACCTAAACAGGCGTGTTTTATGTTCAATTCTGAGTACAGTTATGTTCATGTGTTTTGAACATATGTCTATGATGTTTGGTTCTGTTAATGTAGCAATGTCGGCCGCCGCGCGTTCGGCGGTATCGTCGGTTACCGCCCGCCGCGCGTTCGGCGGTACCGTCAGTTACCGCTCGCCGCGTTCGGCGGTATCGTCGGTTACGAACGCGGTACCGTCGGTTACCGCCCGTCGCGCGTTCGGCGGTATCGTCGGTTACCGCGGACCGGCCGCGCCAAGTCGTAGATCGCAGCGCGCTATTCCTAAAAAAAACACTGAAAACCACTGCTCGAAAAACATAAGCTAGCAACACGAATGTTTCGTAGGTTGCTGGTGACTTAAGCGCGATTGCATAACATGCTGGAGAGGCGCTCTCGAAGCACATTAGGAGGATCGCATCGACCCCCTCCCACCGTCAGAGCGAGGGCTAATGTAGATGCCATTGATGTAAGGAAGGAGTCGAGATGCATATGCCAAGCATGTTAGAATGAGGACATACGGTGCTCTTGTTCCAAATGCACGACATTTAGCAAGCCTGCGGCACGTTTCAATGATTTTGAAGTCTAAGAAATGCTATCGTGTTACCTGCATTAAACCCTGCTCAGGCTCCCGAACCACGTTCAAAAGCTTTAGTAAGAATATAATCCCGTTAGCATGATCTGACACCTGAGCCAGTAACGACCAAATTTCTTCAAATGCACGCTCTAGTACTTTCTGGTCGGTTCACTCGCTTGCGTAGGAACTTTCTCAAGTGGGAATCTTTCACACCCTCCCCCCGCCCACTTAAAAATCGTTCCTACGCTCTTATTAAAGCACAAACGACTTGCGCTGGTCATTGGTCATAGCTCAGTGAGTGAGCCGAACACATGCAGCGAAGCAGTACCTATTTTCTGGCACACGAAGGATCGCTGGATCATTCGCCTGAACATGCCATTTAAAACGAGTATCCCTCCAACGGATTGCGTGCTTGACTGTCATCTGACTTTCACTCACCCCGCAAGGGCCCGCCGCGCAGGGATTGTTCTCCCTGATGGCACGTCACTCACCCCGCAAGGGTCCGCCGCGCAGGAATTGTTCTCCCTGATGGCACGTCACTCACCCCGCAAGGGCCTGCCGCGCAGGGACTGTTCTCCCTGATGGCGCGTCACTCACCCCGCAAGGGCCCGCCGCGCAGGGGCTGTTCTCCCTGATGGTGCAAACATGCGTGTTGTCCACGGCCAAGCTACCGCAGGAGTACATCTCCTGGCACTGAACGTGGAGAGTGACGCTGACCTTGGTCCAGCGCATCGAGTCCTCGTTGTTCCCAGCTGAAACAGAGGCAACGTGGCAATGTTTCAACGGCAGCGGTTCAAGTTCCGGCACGTAGTCAGGTGTCGCGAGATGCTGAGTCCTTCCAGCTCAGCTCAGTTCAACTTGGCTCAGAAGCACTGGATTCGAAATTCAGAGATCCGAAGACCCTGGTCCGAATCTCAGCGAGTCCAGGAGAAAATTCGGTTTAAGATCAGTGCATGGCTGAAAGCCAAACGTCATACATTCCTTCTTAGTGCTTCATAACACCGGACGACGGCTGGAAAGAAAATTGGCAGAATGTTGTGTACGTGCTAACAGACTTAAGATGGTGCTCCTCACACCTTTTCCATCCGTGCATCCAATACCTGGTCTCAGCCCTTCCGTAAGAGCAGTCCGCTGTTTGTAAGGCAACCTGCTGTTAATATGCTGCCAGTGGCCCCAAGCCTGTTCCGTTCTCCGGGACGATTTTATTCCTGAATCTTTGGGTATCGCAAGCGCCTGATTTTACCGACGTTTCCGTCTTGGAAAGTTCCGGAGGCTCCGACATCTGCAGCAAACTTCGGTCTTGCATGCATACTTGAGGTAATTTAGATGGGTGTCCCACATTCATATGGGGATTAGAACTGAAACAGCCATCTTGAAAAGCTTTTGGTGCTATTTACAATCCTGTCCTTAAAATATAAGCCCCTCCAGTTTCTGAGCTACACGCCCGCGAAAATGGGAAAAATACATTGGGGAGAGTATTTCAAAGTCACCTTGGCATTCACGAGTGGCGAGCAAAGACAAAACTATTTTTTCGAGGTTCTCATATCTGGCGGTGATGAAGTATAAAACATGCGCGCTACACATAAACGTATATATCTGTATATATGTACTTGCACATCATGCTTATTGCCGGACTCCATATTTTTATAAACGTCTTTATAACATGCAAAGATGTGGCATGAGCAGCCTTTTGGCAATGCAGGATGTTTGGCACGCAACCATACCAAAAGGTCGAATTAAGCCAAGTACAATTCCGCCCTCCATCCATGTTCTTACCTACTAGTGTCTTCTACTTGCCGCCAGGGCGCGGAATGCTCGCTTTCATTTCTGGTCCAGTACACCGTTTTCGTCGCACTTGCGCCAGAGATGCAAAAATAACGCAAAAAGAATCGCGCATTGCCAGGCTAATACGATAGGCGTTGATCGTAAATTTAGGATTAATTTTGTCGTTTGCTCATGTAAATATGTCGAATTATCGTCAGTTTCGCGGACCATTGATATCGTAAATTCACGGTCGTAGTGCACCGACTGATGTAAACTGGGTAAATGACGTACCGCAGACGCGAATAAGCAAATGGTTACAGGTTTCGCAGCCTTTGACACGCCATGCCAAATGAGGAGGTCGAATTCGTGCGACGTTTTGTATGGCGTCATAATCCCTGGACTTTAGATAAGGGGCATGAAATAGTCTGCAAAATTCACATGCGTCTCGTTCAAAGAACGAGAGGAGTTGAAGTCTTCAAAAGACGTAACTATGAACTACAGGAAATAATAAAAGATGGTACTAGTTCTGCCCCTTTTTCATTGTGTGCTTGCCTCTTTATCATTCAGTGTAACACGTTTATTTAAGTTACCATACTCGGCTAAACGCTTTTTTGACCCGTTTAGAACGCTTTTCTTAGAGAGAATGCTCCACATTTGAAGACAATGAAGCAGGACATCAGACATGATGAAGTAAGCTCACTTGTATCCACTGGTATACTTTTATGTGGAAAGACAGCCCTACACAGCACAATTTCTCCGTTTAGTAAATTTGCTCATCAGTACGTCTTGTTTGGTTCGAGTATCGTACATTGCACAACATTGGTTGATGGCGAATGGGCGGCTGATGCATTTGCAAATCATGAATACGAACGCTGGCTATGAACGACTTGACAATTATATTGTTCTTGGCCTTGATCGCCACGTGACTAATGAAATCTTAGGATTTGGGTCACTTTATTATGACGTGATGGATGCCTGGGTGACCTTGAAATGGTTTTCTCGAAATAGTCTGCACATCTTCGCGGGCGTACCGGTCAGAAACTAGAGGGGTTTAGGTTGTAAGAAGTGCAGGGCCTTGAACTGCACGGAAAATCTTCAAAATCCTTATTTCAGTTCAAATCACAGGCATTGTGGAAAACCCCCTTTAAAATGTTTGATTGCAATTCTAAGTTACTTATTTACTAACAACCACCTCCAATTTTCATCACCTAGCACAAAACGTGATTTGTTATTAAAATTTGCATAGCTTGCTCGAAATTAATTTTGCCAACTGACGTCAACCATGATTCGAAATTATACTCACGGACGACAGATCTGAACGGCTCGACGATAATATTCTTCTTGGCCTTCAACAATCCATGAACTATGCTGTGACAGGATTTGAATAGCGTTGCTGTGGCATAATGCCTGCCTGAATGACCTTGAAAAGTCTGCACGAAAAAATATCTGCACATCTTTGCGGACGTGTAGTTCAGAACCTAAAAGGTGTTAGGATTTCAGAAGGGCCGGGCTATGAAATGCACCGAATAATCTTCGAAATAGCCATTTCACTTCAAAATTCCGTACAACTGTGGAATAAGTCCCTTAAGTATTGTTCTCCGCATACTCACGCCGTTCAGCTTTGTGCCGAAGTTGCGCCTGCGTGTTGATGACAGCTCTCGCCATTGGTTGGCACGCTGCGGGAAAAGGAATCTAACAGCGGGATATCACATAAAACCTTACCCTGACAGGAAATTAAACCGAAGACCTCCCCCGGCAGGAACGACGAACATGCAAACTCGATGTGCTGGAGATTTGAAGCGTAAACCTTCCTTTGGTTCATACTGGAACCAGACAGCGAAATGCATCGCGGAATTGAACCGGGGACACATCCCTCCGTTCCGCCTTTCGTGAACACATCTAGCGGCCGTCTCCGCGCCCCGCTGCTGGGGGGTCACCGCTCACCGAACTCTGTCGCGCCCCAGCCGGCGACGTGGGCTGCCTGGCCGTCCAGGTCGGAGACCGGGCCTGGGAACTCGGGGATGCACAGCGGCTTCATCACGGCTGTAAATGGGAAGGATGGTCACGAATAATACCTGTATAGGGTAATAGGACAGGGTATATGGTTGACCCACACGCCAGTGAGTGGCTAGTACATAATGTGAAGCTGACTAGACAATAACTATGAGCACAGCAAATTAGAGAAAAAACATCGAGTACTACGCCCATGACCTCAAGGCTCACATCATAAATGCAGACAGACATTAACAACACTAACAAAACAAACTTTAACATTAACAACCTAACACAGCACAAACACATTTCAATGGGGTTTTTAACTGAAATAGAGATATTGAAGATCATTTGGTGCAGTCCACAACTCCGCCCTTCTGAAGACCTAAGCCCCTCCGGTTTTTAGGCTACACGCCCGCAAAGAAGGGAAGGCTTTTTCGGGGAGAGTCCTCCATGTTCGCCATGGAACTCATGACGTCATATTAACCTCATTCAAATGTTGCCATTGTATAAGCCATACAACGATCAAGGCCAAGGCAAATATGTTAGTCAAATATTTATCGGTGGATAATTCCCCCTAACATGCTCACTGTTGGCAGACATGCAAGCACGGCCAATGGAAACAGAGGTTCTGATGTTGCGTAGCGTCTCAGGGGAGGCAGCTCGAGGCCCAGCTATGTTCGTGCTAATGAACATTTGCAGTTGGCGCGGTAGACATTGTAAGGGCTGCATCACCTCTCACGCCGCGAACTGGCGGCAGTCATGGGGTTTTGTAATCTAGACGTGGGAATGAGCAATGTCTGAGGTAGGTTCCAGGTACAGTCTTCCAGCCGATATTCACACGAAGCCGGCTGCTTCATTTGTTTCGAAAATGCCCAGTACACGTCGTTGAACACCGTACTGTTAAGTGATAGCAATCTAACAGGTCACACAGGTCACGTGAATATCCAGAAAACACAGGCTCCGCAGGAAATGGGCCTCGGTCTCCAACTTGAGTGCTGTCGTTGTTGACCACTAAACTATTCCGCCTCCAAACCTATTTCGTCCCGAGGACCTCGCGGACCAGGAACAGGTCAAAAGGCAAAGGTACCACCAGAGTTGTAGTTCCAGCTTTCCCGCACTCGAACTGCCGCAGGAGAGTGGCTCTCCTGTTCCGTCGTACCTCCCGCAGTGCGGCGCACTGGCTCACGAGGCCGCACACCCCCGGATGGCCCGCCGGGTCCACGCAGGTCTTGCCTCTGTCATTTTCAAAAATGGCTGAATTGTGCGAGTTCCAGGTCAAGAATTCATAACACCAGCGCAGTGCTAACGGCACCAATGAAAACCATTTTTAGAGTGGCGTTATATACTTGAACTGCTATTCCGGACGGCTGGGACAGACGGCCGACTCCGTCTCCACCTCGCGAGTTTTCCGCAGGTTTCACCGAAACTATCTGGACCAGGCCGTTGACATTTCACATTTCCTCCACATTTATGCTCGCATTGCAACAAACCAAACAAGCAGAAACTGCGTGGGCAGTTTCTGGTGGCATTAGTGCCTTGGTGGAAGGTCTCTCATGGTATTTGGAGGAGCCTCAAGTAACATTTCCCAATCATGCCTCGACGGTAATCTTTCTGAATTATCACACTGCCTCACGCTTACAGTCATAACTTTCTGGATTATCACACTGCCTCACGCTTAGTCATAACTTTCTGAATTATCACACTGCCTCACGCTTACAGTCATAACTTTCTGGATGATCACACTGCCTCACGCTTAGTCATAACCGATGCCCCCGATACGTAGCAAGTTCCAACATCAGCATGAATAGAGGAATCATATAACAGATTAGTATGGTGGAGGCAGTTCCAGGGACTCAAAATGAGTTTTTGAACATTGCAAAATGCGTCACGGTCCGTCAGTGCAGCTATAGAAGGGATACGTCTTGGAAAAGTTTCGGGGAAAATCGTGTATATCCACGATTACGATGCAATACAACTGATAGCGTATGAACAGTTATGCATATTTAAAGCTGGAGGAGGGGTAAAACACGATCGATCGCTGAGACAAAACAGGACGTTCCCAGGGATAGGGGTAAGCTGGCTTCATGTGATCTGAAACAGGAAGATCTAAAATAATACGTTGCAGACCATCCTTCATTCGGTGCAATAAACAGCATCTAGAAAGACCGTGGACCAGAGGAAATGCCAGGAACAACAAAAGCGCGGCTAAAATGGAAAGTGCCTACGGCCTAGAGAGTTTCACGTAGGTCACATAGTCACTTATCACATGTCACTGAGAACATAGGCCACACGGAAACACCCAATGGCCTGTATTACATCCCATGGATGTAACTACACAGGACATGTTCAAACAGCACCACCAGCAAATGCCTGGATTGAATTAAAAGCATTGGCCTTTCTTGCAGATCCAATACATGTCTGTGAAATACATGGCAACAAACCAATCCAGGTTCCTGCATCTCAGGCCTTCTCTGGATATTACGTAACTTTACGCTTGCAATACTTTCTGCTATATACATACGCTGATTTGGAATTTATCCAGAAAGAAACCCGCAGATAAACACCTATTACCAATACATGCCATCGATCTCATCAAAGTTTCAAAACAGACCCATGGAGGGACGAAATCGGCGCAATAGCTGGTAGTCAGCTGTTCCAGAAGCTCGGGTGTGCAAGATGGCCTTTACGTAGCGTACTGACTCAGACGACCTCGTACTGCCAAGTCACATTTGAAGGGATAATCAGCTGTCCAGCGGCAGGTTCTAGAATTGGGGTCATTTGTGGCGCATTCATCTGTTACCAAATACTAGGCCTCCTTTCTGTTACTTTCCATATGGCGTGGCAATGACGGGGCTGGCTGACATGAAGCATTATGTGTACACCCGTATTGAAGAGATTTGAGATATAAATCCAACATTAAAAGAACAGTTTTGAATATTAACACGTGCCCGGGTGCCCGGCTAGATACCCTCCGGTCGAGTGGGAGGAGTCAATTTGACCCCCCTAAGATCTCGGGAACTAAGAAAGCTAGAGACATCAAATTTGTAGAGTGTCTTGACCTGTACGTGAACTCACTTAGGTCAAAGTTTGAGTTTCCTACATCTTGACCTTCAGGTCAAATAAGGTCAAACAAGGTTGAATTCTAAGTTGGTCACCAAAGTGCCACCAGAACCTAGGAAACTGTTTTTAAGCAAAAGGTCAAAAGCCCGTTTGAGGTCAGTGACCTTGTTTGACCTTTTGAAGGTCATGGTGACCAAAACCATGCAAGGCTGCTCTGAGTTTTGCATTTTAATAAGCGACAAAGATTACGATGGACAGTATGTTTATAAAACAAAATGTTGACCCGGGTCATCTTAGATCAATGACGTTTCCTGACGTCTAAGAAGTCAATGGAGGATGTATAATGCGGTTCCTGCTGTCAATCAATTCGAAATAAGCACCACAAACTATCCCATACAGCCAGCCCTTAAGTAATAATTTAGGTTGGTTGTGATCTTGGTCTGACCTTCATACCTGACCTTAGGTCAACGTAATTTGCTCATTCAATATTTTTAGTGCCTAAGAAAGCATCTCAGAGATGTTTGGCTTTGTCAAACATTCCGTTATTGTATCAGATTGAACGATTCCCTAGAAATTGCCCTTGCTGAAACCATGGCCTGACTTTGACCTACCACAGGCCAGCGACCTAACAAGGTACATCTAAATTTGTGATTCAAAGCGATCCGCTATTTAACTGTCTACAGCTATACAAAATTTGACGCTGCTACGTCGCGCCGTTCGGAAACCATTCTGGAAAAACCTTCGGGGGGGGGGAGGTCAATGTGACTCCCCACCCAAGCGCGTGTTAATTCTAAGCCCCGATACTGGATGCGGGTAAGCAAAACCAGCCATCTTCCAGGCACACATTGTTGGCTAGGGAAATGAAAATGGTGCTGTGTTGCCTGGCGGCCATGCGCAATGCTTTGGACATTCTTTCCATCAGCTGTGCTTACGTGTGATGCTGTCCTTTTTTGTACATGTGTTTCTTTTGTGAACTTGACCATTTGGCTAGGTGCCTTTAATCTTAGGGTTTCAGATGGGGAAAGTTTTTTTACATAAGGCATGCCTACATAAGCATCTTTAGAACTGTAATCATCACATGGACTCCTGCAAATGTGGAGTCAGGCTCGGTTTTTTAATTCTTACACTGTTGGGAGTTGTTTAATTTTTTGCCTTCCAAGGAATAAATTGTTGGCTCCTTTCGAGGGGCCTTCTGAAGAACCAAAATGATGTCGTCTTGGACAGAGGGGTTATTTATACATGACACCGGGGAGACTGCATGTGTTTTGTTTTTCTAAGCAGACTCTAAAATGGGCCATAGTTTTAGATCTTGTAATGAATCAAATTCAACAGTTTCACTTAGGGCTAGTGCATAAAAAATATTTAGAGATTCTTGTGGTCACCCTAATATTATGAACAAGCTACGTATGCGTGCCTGGAATTGATCAAATAGCTCTTAAAGGGAATGTTCCACATTTGTATGGCGTTTTGAGCTGAAATAGCCACCTTGAGGACCTTTTTATGCAGTTCATGGTCATGGCCTTTTTAAGACCCAAAACGATCTGGTTCACGAGTTACACGCCCCCAAAAGTACGAAAAGGTTTATTTGGAGCCTATTTCAAAGTTGCTTGGGCATTCATGACATCGTAGAAACGTCATGCGAACGCGGTCATACTACAAGCTGCTTTCTGCTTATGGTCAAAACAGCATGGCTGCTGGTACATTCGCAAAAGCGATAATGCGGCACGATGGTACAATGCGCGGAAAATGATTAGCTGTTAGCAAGATTTCGCTGCTGAATGTGTTTCGCGAACGTAAGCGTGAGCACTTTTGCGTTGTGCGGCACTCGTCGTGAATGGGGCATTTTTCCTTATTTCTAGGCCACAGGTCAATTTTATTTTAAAAAAAAGAACGCCACTGTCTGCAAGAAAGTACGGCGCCTAAAAATGGGCACTCCCCCGAAAGCTATAAAAAAGAAGACGTGACGGTAAATCTGTCTTTTTTTCCCTGCTGGCTTTTTTCTTCCTCTACTGACATCTTCCACAAACAGCTCGGTTGGCGCCCTGTGTACCGGAGCACAGAACCTTACACGGGGTTATGGGTTAGCAAAGCATTATGAAATTAGGAAAAATTACAGTCATTTTAAGTATATATTTCACTAAATATTTCACATATATTGTACAACAAATTTTTATCTTAAACACAAAGTTGTGCTCCACAAGTATAACCTCTTGAGTCGCATTACCATGACCGCCGTTGGGGCTTTGTTTTGAAGGGAGGTCACCGTGAAATGCCGTGTTATGACTGAAAATATGTGCGGAAATTGCGAGAAAACCTGCAATTTGATAGTACCGCGAGCTGTGAAAGTGTGAGATCACACTTGGTTGACAAAAGAGCGTGAATCGGGGGCTCAAAATGTGTGTGATCACTGGTGGTGTGTGCCAGTGGCTCGTATTGATCTTGATGTAATGGGGAGTGTGCGTGCGAGGTTTGTGCGTCTGAGAGAGAACGTTGTTTTGGTATTCTTTAAGCCTACTGACTCCCAATAAAAGGTGATATATGGTACCTGCCTCTACCTTTATGTTTGTGTTTGAACATAAGAAAGGAATACTGGCAAACTAAGAGAAACAATAACACTTCTGTTGCAGGGGTGTAGAAAGGCAAGCTGGAGCTTCATTATGATCTTGCCAACATTTTCCGCCTATTGAAATATTACAGCATGTGATTGATCAGTTGCATGTCATTACATCAGCAATTCATTTTGGCATTAGGAGCTGATGCGTGCAGCTCATTAATGGACATGCTCAGTATGGGTTCACATCACATGGCTGTGCAAAATTGTCCTTCCCTAAAGAGTTCTGAAAGTATACAGCTGCATTATAACTGATGCACATTGTAGTGTCTTCACAAATTTTGATTCAGGCGAGCATTGCTCGTGGGTCATCAATGTCATAGTCACTGCAACTTGTGTGAGATGTTTAGTGCTGAGAAATGCGGAAAAGTATTGCTGTTGTTGTCTTGGAAAGCACTTAATGATGTGTTAATCATGAGCCTTGTGTGCACCGGCAGCTTCATCACTTCCTTGCGTGTTGCCTCTCCAACCACAACTACATGCACTTGTCATGTCTCCAGCCTTGCCCAAGGTCAGCATGCTTGCAGTGTCATTCCACCACATGTAAAATTTTCCTCGTATTTTTCATTTTAGTAAAGCAGGCTGAGGGTTGCAGCATGTTGCAGCATGTTGCATGACTGTGGAAGTGGAAGATGTGTTTGCATCTTTCTTACATACGTTTTGCGGATTCCCAAAACAGGCTGAGCAGGTGATGCCACTTATTGGTTGTCTGCTTTGCTGAAAGTGATTTGTGTATTGTATCATGTGTTTTTGGTCATTCAATGTTAGATTGGGAGTTAACACAAGAGAGCACAATTGAACGATCTTTTCATGATGGAAGACATTATGAAAGCAGCATGGATTGCAGTAAAAAAAAACCATATCGTTCATAATGTCATGCCACATTACAACACCGAGGTAGTGCCGCAATGAAGCTGTTGGCTCGTGTCGTTACACAATGTGCCACATTAGTTGATTACTCTATGGCAAGCCTGTAAGGCAGCAGCTTATTAGTTTCGAATGACTGGCAACAACTGATTTAACAATGCCAAAGGACTATCGACAGCAAGAATGCCATTGCACCACAACGGTTATATGAGGGCTAACTTTTAATTGCATAAATAATCCTAAGCCAGAAAACATTCTTGGCAGCCCAGCCTGACCATCTTTACCATAGCAATAGCAATGCTTTGGCAATCAGTTCATAGCAACGTTACACATTTATTAATTTTCGCACGACACCTCATCACCAGTTACAAACAACAAACAAAGCAACTACTGTGCACATCACATGATATCAATGTCAGGATTACAGCACTGCAGGCAACGACGGGTCGACAATAAAGTATTGACATCATCAACGGCATAGCAGGAACAGCAGCAGTACAACATATCTTGCTTTTATGTTAATAATCTGCCATAAAAACTGGCGATCGCTAAGTTGCGTATGTAAAACAGTCCACCAAAGCTTTTCTTACGGCCAGCGCCAGGACAAAAATCCACGAACAAAGCCCCCACTAGCCCGCCAACCGACACAGCCCCAGCAACGAGGAAGGACGGTTGGCGTCAACTTTCGCGTGTTTTGAGGTATCCTTTAGGTCTGGCTGCCAGATGCTGCCATGTATTGCTGTCGTCACAAAACCAGTCCATGACGCCATCAAACAATGACGTATTGGAGCGTATTTTTACAAGCTTTGAATATTTGTCACTTAGCGTCGTTTTTGAACTGTGAAAGTTTACCAACAGTTACAAGTAAGCTTTTCCCATCATATCTTATGCCTACCTCAATATCTTCAAAAGTGGAACATCCCCGTTAATGTTCGCCGCGACAAAAAAGTAAAAGAAGGATAAAAATACTTGAATTTGTTTAATGGTTTCATTTTAGCCGTCAAAATATTATAAGGTTTGGTATGTGTAGCTGAAACGAAAAACAAGATTGCCGGGCCCATGCGGCCTTTTTGAAGAACACCTGCCCTGCGGCGGGGTGTAAGTTCTCAAATTGGAGTGCGGCGCGGCTGCGGATATTCAAAATAAAGAAGAGGCAGTTTTACTAGATATTTTACCGTCTTAAATGTACATATTTAAGGTGCATTATATCGAACGCAGGTACGTAAACAGGCATAACATTCAGCGCGCAGGACCAATTGTGAACCAAGGTAAGATAATATTTTCATAAAGTATGTATGCCTGCCGCGAGTAAATGAGCGGACGAAAGAATTAACGAATACTTAAGTTTGTGTGTGTGTGTGTGTGTGTGTGTGTGTGTGTGTGTGTGTGTGTGTGTGTGTGTGTGTGTGTGTGTGTGTGTGTGTGTGTGTGTGTGTGTGTGTGTGTGTGTGTGTGTGTGTGTGTGTGTGTGTGTGTGTGTGTCATTGGGGTTCTACGAAGCGCTCAGCCGCTGTGGCTATGTTGCTTCACCTGCCCCTCACCCCGGCAGGAAAACTGGGCACCACGGGGAATCGAACGCCGTATGTCTGGTTTCCCAGACGCGCAATGATCAACGCAGGCGCCTTGACCGCCACCCTATCGACACCTTGGATACTCAAGTTAAAAAATCCAATTGCATACATGTTCGTTTCAGATTTCAATGGACGAGTGTGGCACACGAGACATGAAACGCGATTTATACACCACCGCCGCTGGTGATGACAGATAGGGTAGTGGTTGACTTGTCGGCATTGATCATGCTCGTCTGGGAAGCCATAGGAACGACGCTCGATTACCCGCGGTGGCACTGTTTTAAACAATCAAAAGCCGATAAACACTCGGGCTGGGATCAATACCCATTCCCACACGTCTCCCGTAATCAGCAGAGCTTAGCATCCGGAATGCAACACGTAAGCTTACTTTGTCCCGACAGCACCGCTGCCAGGCCAAGGATGAGCAGAGAAGACGTCAGCGTTGAGGCGGCCTCGCCGGGGGCACTGGGATGCAATGCACTGAACTGGCCAGCCCCAAGTCTTATCCCTGGAAAACGGCAGCCTGTGGTCAAGGCAGTCAGTTGACCATGAGGCGGAGTCAGCTGGCAGGGGGAGGGGGGAGGGGGGAGGGGGAGGGGGAGTGGTGCTCAGAAGGCGGTGGAGTCAGCTGACAGGGGGAGGGGGGAGCGGTGATCAGGAGGCCGCGGAATCAGCTGGCAGGGGGCGGGGAAGCGGTGCTCAGAAGGCCGCGGAGTCAGCTGGCCGGGGCAGGGGGAAGGGGAGCGCTGCGTAGAAGGCCGCGGAGTCAGCTGGCAGGGGGAAAGGGGGGGGGGGGGAGCGGTGCGCAGAAGGCCGCGGAGTCAGCTGGCAGAGGGAGGGGGCGGGGAGCGGTGCTCAGAAGGCCGCGGAGTCAGCTGGCAGGGGCAGGGAGAAGGGGAGCGCTGCGCAGAAGGCCGCGGAGTCAGCTGGCAGGGGGAAAGGGGGGGGGGGGGAGCGGTGCGCAGAAGGCCGCGGAGTCAGCTGGCAGAGGGAGGGGGGCGGGGAGCGGTGCTCAGAAGGGGATGACGGATCAGTTGGCCGGGATTCTCGGACCAGGGTGGGAACGCTCCAACGGGGTTGGGGCACCGTTGACACTGCGTCTCCCTGAAGGAATTTCGGCCAGCTGTTCGCTGCAGCCCCAGGCAGTTCTACATTATCTAAGTGATGGAAAAGTCATTCACGGTAATCAAACATTTGAAGAGAATGGTTTCTTTGAACCCAGCCTTAATTGCGTAATGGACGCTGTGCATTTTACTATCTGGCTAGCAAAGCCTTGACAGGGATTTGTTGATAAATGCCGGGGCCGCACTGACGCTCTGGGTTTGCTTTACAGGGAGTGTCTCAGCTTCGAAGTATGGTTCAAAATCATGATCTGGAAAACTTTCAAGATCCGTCATAAATATAGACTGGGAAGTGGTACTGCATCACCAGCAGGATGTTATCCGCAAGCTAATTGAAGTTATTTACGTGTCTAAATTACGCGGTCAAAGCTATATCCCAGCACTACATGTATTTCTAAGGTCATAGACGAGTCTAGCGCATACGAGACGGTGTTCAGACAGGTTGTATCTTATACGCCATAGCTGCGGTGTAGGATACTGTTTGATGCTTGCCTGTCTTTCATCAGCTGCGTTATTTCGGTGGTTCCGAAAGAGAAAGCACCGACAATAAGACAGATCGCTTTATGCAATCGAGGTGCATTAACACCAGCCCAGTGTTAAGGAAGCAGCATTACTACAGCCAGCTGCAGAGGATTGCCACTACGCAGTAGGATATTAGCACATGCCAATGCAGAGGTTATCTACACATGCTCTGAGCATCTCATGAAGAGGATGACGTTTACCTGACCTGAGATGTCGGTGCTTAAGCCGAGCGGATTACATTGTATGTCATGTGATTTCTCATAAGCGTCCGTGTAGTCACTACCGCTACTGCAGACCAGCGACGGAAATCCCCGGAGGCATGTGGGAAGTAAAAACCGGGACTGCGTACCATCACACAGTCTCTCCACGGAGCGCCACAAAGGAGGTTGACTTAGTTTCGTCTATTTGCTTCTTGCGAGGTAATGCCGGCAGGGTTTCTGGAATGGGGCCAGTCCCGTCGCGTCATCGCTGTGCAGAACTGCAGTCCCCCCCCCCCCCCCGCCCCACTGACCGCGGCTCCTTGCCGGGCAGGTGGCGGTAGACTCATTCTGCGCAGTTGGCACAGAGTAGCACGAGCGAACCCTTGGTGGCAAGTCAGACAACGCTGTGTGGTCTGTGAAGGGAAGACCTCTATGTCTTCCGATGATGGTTTTTCTGTCAGAACCTGGGCACAAGTGTGATAAGAAAATAGGGGCCAAGAAAAAAAGCCCACTGGCCCTATACTGACCTGACCTGGGGCCGTGTTGAATCACTATGTGGGATGCTTTAGAGAACTTTCAAGTTTTGTAAATGTAAGCTAACGAAACACGTAATTCATTCCAAAATAATGCGCTAGAATATTCCGAAATGTATCAAGACTGTCAATGTGAGATAAGGTCAGGTCATCTCACCATGGGTCACTTCAATAAAGTCGATTCACTGGCACGTGTTTCTAAGACCTCTTAAACTTAGTCCGTAAGAAACAACAGCTTCCTACTTACAAAGCGATCAGAATGATTGCGACCGTTTTTTACAATGCATAGGTCTTTGGCCTTTGTTGGTCTCTTTTGCACCTCCAGACATTTCCAAGATTTGGTTAAAGCAATTTATCACCACGAAAATCCTATCAGTGTCATCATTTTCCGAAAAGCTTTGGTGACTTGAACATACGTGACAATTTTGAGACAGCACATTTTTCCCCGCTTTATAAATGGGGCGGGAGAGTTCGACAGCGTAACGTTACGTTCAGGTGCGGCTGCAAATCAGCCGGCTAACATATTTAGAAAGAAATTAAAACCCCAAGGCCAAATGCTGTTGGTTTCCTTTTATAGCAAGAAAAACAATCTTTATGCGCTACATGGGCCAATATGGGCCAACCAGACGTTACATTTAAACCGCGCCAGATCGAAAAAGGGTCTTGAAAGCCCCCCCCCCTTCAAGGTTTTAATATAACTTAAGAACGGCTGGTGCCAGCCTCGTGCAACCACCAGCATGTGTTCATGCATCTTTTTTTACCTGCGCAGCAAACCAACTAAGTCAACCTCCCTTGTGGCGCTCTGTGGAGAGACTGTGTGATGGTACGCAGTCCCGGTCTTTACCTCCCACATGCCTCCGGGATTTCCGTCGCTGGTCTGCAGTAGCGGTAGTGACTACACGGACGCTTATCAGAAGTCACATGACATCCAATGTAATCCGCTCGGCTCAAGCACCGACATCTCAGGTCAGGTAAACGTCAGCCTCTTCATGAGATGCTCAGAGCATGTGTAGATAACCTCCGCATTGGCATGTGCTAATATGCTACTGCATAGTGGCAATCCTCGGCAGCTGACTGTAGTACTGCTACTTCCTTAACACTGGGCTGGTGTTAATGTACCTCGATTGCAGAAGGCGAGCTGTATTACTGTCAGTGTTTCTCTCTTTCGGAACCACCGAAATAACGCAGCTGATGAAAGACAGGCAAGCAACAAACAGTATCCTACACCGCAGCATGGCGTATAAGATACAAGCTATCTGGATTCTGCCGCTCGACGCCGTGTCGATTCAGTATTGGCGTCGCATCGCATTGCGTGCCCACCGTCCGCGCCAGCTTCTTGTTGTGGTTGGCCGCATAATCTTGCAAGACACATCCTAATGTATGGAGTTAACTTCTACGCGATTGGCTCGTTGGTTATATGCGCCTGTCGCTAACAGTTTGTTCATCAATGCAAAGAGAGCTAGATGTTCTGGCCGTCTTATCTGGTGTAATTTTCGTGCGTACGCATTTTCCTTTTCACGCCTGTGCATTTCAGCAGTTCGTGACATGGGCTCGCAATGTGCACCATCCTACTCGTCATTAGATTCTACGTAGTCTGATGATTAATCAAGTGAACTTTCCGCGAACAGTTTGTTCGTTATCTGTGCGAAAATTCCCGATGTTCTGGCTGCTTTGCAGCGGTACGCGCCACGGCTAGCGTCGCGCCGCGTTGAAATCTCGGCACCAGTGACGCCACCGCCTTAAACCAAACGGGTGCGAGCCTGACATATGGCAATGTCCACGCACGGCATCACCTTAGAAGGCACCGCTCCCGCCGTCTTGATTGTTCAGAAGGTGCCCGCACGGCGTTTGCGGGGCTGGCGGGCTCCCGCGGGGACCCCCGGCGCATGCGGGGCTGGCGGGCTCCCGCGGGGACTCCCGGCGCATGCGGGGCTGGCGGGCTCCCGCGGGGATTCCCGGCGCGCCCCATCGTGGCGGCGCCAGCTGCGGTTGCCGCGGTCATACCAGCCGCCGCGCCGCAGCCTGGCCCACACACTGGACATTATTAATCCGATGATAATTACACGAAGATCACGTCACACTAGTGCATTTCCAGGATGGCCACTGCTCCGATCGCCAGTCACCTGTCATTCCCAGCCGCCGTGTCGTGGATGCTGCTGCTGCGGCGGCCAGTCACCTGTCATTTCCCGGCCGCTGTGGCGTGGATGCTGCTGCTGCGGCGGTCAGTCACCTGTCATTCCCGGCCGCTGTGGCGTGGATGCTGCGGCGGCGGCGGCGCGGCGGGACGGTGGCCCCGGCCGCTGGAAGAGTCGGTGACCGGCCAATCACCGGGTCGGTGGTGGAGAGATCGCACGTGAGGATAGCCGTGACTATGCACCGCGCTCAGCAGCGCAGAATGGCCCGTCGGCAGGGCGGAGGAAGTAAATTCCCACTATCGAGGTCGGCTTTTGTTGCATGTGTGCCACGTTGCGGGACCTGTATGTTTTCTCCAATGCGCCGTACGTCTCTTCCATTCCGCTTAAGTGTTAGTGTGGCCCGTTGTACCACACGTCCACCCCCACCTCGAACCCCGCCGGCCGGGCAGCGCCCGAGACCAGATCTGGACCAGTTCAGGCCAGTTCTTGCTTTGCGTTGCGCGAGATGTCAATCGGACAGAAGCTCCGTGTCGAGGGTTAGAATGCTCATTTTCTGTCTGGTTGTGGATGACAGGCCGAAAACAAAATCGCATTGAAGCGTCTCGGCGGCACGCCATTGACCGGAGAGCGCAGAGATTCGACCCCTCCCCCCCCCCCCGCTCATCTCAAGAACAGCTGGACCGAGTTCAAAAGGTTCAAATTGCAATCGATTTCGCGGTGGTGTGCATTATTAGAACACGGCAAGTTTGAGCTTAACACGTGGTCGGGTCGGGGGTCAATTTATCCTCCCCCGAATGTTTTTCCGGAACGGTTTCCGAACGGTGCGGCGTAGCCGTGCCAAATTCTGCACAGCTGTAAAAAAATGAATAGCGGATCGTTTGGCATCACAATTTTGAAAACACCCTGCAAGGTCGCTGATCTATAGCAAGTCAAAGTTAGGCCATGGTTTCAGCGGTCAATTTGTAAGGAATCGTTCAATCTGATCCAACAACGGAGTGTTAGACGAAGCCATACATCTACGAAATGTTTTCTTAGGCAGCACAACAGTTGAATGGGCAAATTACATTAACATAAGGTCAGGTATAAGGGTCGGACCAAAGTTAAAACCAACCTGTTTTATTACCCCAGGACTTGTTGTATGGGGTAGTTTCTGGTGCTCATTTCGAATTTATTGATACCAGTAACCGCATTATACATGTTCCATGGACTTCTTAGAGATCAGAATAGGTCTTTGGCCAAAAATGACCCAAGTCAACATTTGGTTTTTCGGAGCATACTTCCTCGTGTAATCTTCGTCGTTTATTTAAATGCAAAAATCAGAACAGCGTGTATGATTTTGGTCACCATGACCTTCAAAAGGTCAAACAAGGTCTCTGACCTTAAAATACTTAAAGTCTTGGGCCACTTTGGAAAGCAAACTAGAATTTGACCTTGTTTGGTCCCATTTGACCCGAAAGTCGTGACCTAGGAACCTGAAACCTCGACCTAAGTAAGTTCATGTACAGGTCAACACACCCTGTAAATTTGGTGTCTCCAGCTCTCTCAGTTCCTGAGATCTCAGAGGGGGGGGGGGGTCACATTGACCTCCCACCCGAGAGAAGGGTATCCAGCCGGCCACCCGAGTGCGTGTTAAATGTGCCTTAAGGTCGCAGGTCAAGGCCACACTGTGCCCTGATCAAAAATGTTACAAAGGAAAGTATTCATTGTAACGCGCGCCGCGATACGCCTAATACGAAGGTCAAGGTCCGCGGAAACGAAAGCTGAGACTTTGGGCCATGCCTCTGTTCCGGTCTATGCATTTTCGTTGTTCTTAAACCATCTAAGCGCAAAGCGTAATAGCTTCGCCGCAGTTATGGGTATCAGACACGTGAACAACGTCTGTCGCTTGTTCCTAAACTGTCTTAGATCAAGATCACATTGACGAACTCGGTGGTGAGCACGCTTTGAGACCAGTTTTCACGCTGTTTTCGACGTTTTAGTCCTGTGGACAGCACAACCTGATGTCCTCCAACCCCGTCGCCAGTGCGTGGTCGTCCATTTGCATGTGAAAGTGACGAACGGCTTTCGCCGTCCCGTCACGGCGCCGCTGCGGTAGACCTGATCTCCGCCGCCGGCCGCCGCGGCCCCAGGCCTAACTGGGCGCGGGCATCGCGCGCGGGTGATGCATGGCAAGCCAGAACTCAGTCATTATCACAGACAATTGCTTGAAAATTAGTGCAGGCTTCTTTCATAGTCGTATCAAGGACATCTCTTTCATGGCTTCAAAATTTTTGAGTCTGCGACCAAAAACTATGGAATGCATATAATGAATATTCTTGCTATTATAACGTAGCAATATCTCGTGCAACATTGAAACAACACAAGTGACATGAGTGATGAACGAATTGGCTCATATCTTTCGTCGACAGATAAGTTGCCTACAGCTAAGTGCTTTAAAAGTCGCAAACAGCGACACTACTCTGGCGTTACTTACGCTTGATCTTTCATGGTCTTTTTATTTGTTCTGACACGAGGCGTATAACTTATCAGTTAATGCGCGCTCGGGAGGGGTCAACTTGATTCCCCCGAAGGTTTTTTTCCGAAATAATAAATAAATAATACATCTCTGAGATACTTTCTTAGGCAACTCAACAATTAAATGAACAAATCACATTGACCTAGGGCCAGGCATAAAAGTCAGACAATAGTTAAAAACAGCATGTTTTATCTCGCTAGAGCTTAATGTGTGGGGTAGTTTCTGGTGCTCATTTCGGATTTATTTACAACAGGAACAGCATTATACACTTTTCATGAACTTCTTAAAGTTCAGAATAAAACAGTTATCTAGGTTCTAATGACCATTGAAGACCAGCCTGGAATTTGACCTTGTTTGACCTTATTTGATCCAAAGGTCATGAACTAGAAATCTCTAGCTTGGACCTAAGTGAGTTCACGTACAGGTCAACACACCCTGTAAAAGCTGTATTTGTTCCTAAGCTCTCAGGTGGTCAAATTGACCCCACCCCACCTGAGCAAAGGGTATTCAACCAGCCATGCAGGCGCGTGTTAGAGCTTTTAAACAATTTTGCAGCGATATTTCAAGGTTTTTTACTATTACAAACATCGCACAGAGGAGAAGACTGACCTCTCCCCGGCCAATGTCGGGTTAAGAGCCGACAACTACACGAACAGAATTGAGGTAAGCACGCCAGGCGTGTTTAGCTGTCCTTGAATGCGGCATAACTAATCGAAAGGGTCCCTGCCAACCTTCCTGTAACGAGAGCGCTATGCCACTCTTGCCGACCGGTCATAATAGGCTACGCAATCTTAATTAGCTTCGCATTTTGTTTCGACAAGCTTTTGGAAGCCAATTTGTGCTGTTGCTATTTCGGCTTTCTAGCAAGTAAAGGGAGATCTAAGCTGCGGGCTATGTGTTTGCATGGGAATCGGGGATTCTTATTTCTAACGTTCCTGATTGCGCGCAGCCTGTGTTGGCATGGTCCTAAACCCCTCGGTCGCTACGTTTAAACCTTGCTGGGCCCATCACACACTGCTGCTCTCTTCGCATTCAAAGCACCAGTTAAAAGCGTGCGTGATCTCTGGTGGTCTTTGGTCATGTCATGTCATTGGGGCTTTACGACGCACTCAGCTCCTGAGGCTATATGGCGTCGCCTGCCTCTCACCCGGGCAGGAAGGGCGGGCACCGCGGGGAATCGAACCCCGTACCTCTGGTTTCCCAGACGCGCAGTTGTTAACGCAGACGCGTTAACGCAGACGCGTTAACCACTACACTACCGACACCCGCGGAATTTGGTTAGGAGAGTTCGTCATAACCGCGGCGGTACGAGACAGTGAACAATTTTTTCCGCAGCCATTTGAACATGCTCCTGGACTTCTTGTAGGGCATGGAGATAGACGTGTATGTGTGCGTGCGTACGTCCATGCGTGTGTCATAAGGGCTTCACGATCCACTCATCTACTAAGATTATATGGCGTCGCCTGCCTTTCACTCTGGCAGGGAGTGCGGAAACCGCCGGGAATCGAACCCCGTACTTCTGGCTTCCCAGACGCGCAGCTTAACCAATATACAATGGGTGTCCTGGATAGGAGTGGGTACAGCGCTAAACGTTTTAGCCGTCACGCCGTACCTGTCTGTTACGTCAGCGACGTTCTACTGCTCTCTACAAATGCCTGAAATTTTGAATTTGCCTCTTTGGCCATTTAATTTAATACAGCCAGAGAAAGCTGGGCTGTCTTCTTGTGTAAGATGCTGGGCGAGACTGTTTCTTAAAAAGCTCCCCGGTTGGTTTGTGGCGCGGAGTTCGCGCGTCTTAGTATGACATTATACGACAATTGGAGTGAGTTGTGGCGGCGGGTAGAGTGATCTAAGGTAGAATAGTATGAGGAGGAGGAGATGAAGAGGATGCGTATTAAAACATCAAAAGCTCATGACCTCCAACAATAAGAACGACCAAATTGTAGCATCCGGCGATAGTCACACCCAAAGACCGTCCAATGTCCTTGGACAGGAAATAATCACAACATCGAAAATTAAGTTTATGACGTCCAAGGGTTGGAGAAAAGTACCAGTCAAAGTGATGGACGTCAAATGAACTGGACGTCGTGATCACTGGTTGTTATGATTTAGGACGTTGTGAGCTTCGATGAACATCCAGCTCGTTCCAAGTTCATAGCACTAAAAACTCCGCCAATAGGTGCAGCATTGAACGCATTTTGGATGTTATGAACACTTGATGTGGTGATTTGGGATGATATGAGTACTGGATGCTACCATCTTGGACGTTTTGATGGTTTCCCGATGACGACCCTGGCGATTGTCTGCGATCTGGCCCTTCCTCCGGTTAAAAGACATGAACGATCTACAGGGAAGTAAAACTCGGTGTCAAAATATTCTGCCTGTGCTACCTTCTCGCACACATCGCACCACCCTGCTGGTAGCTCTAGGTATCACGCGGGTGCAGGCAAACATCCGAGGCAGCATCCAGCAGGTTCTAGAAAGCATTCCGACTGAACCAGATGGTGTGAAATGGTGCGTTCGCTGGCATCGCTTGCAATTGCTCTAGCAGATCTGTTAGCTTCGCTTGCAATCGCTCCAACAGAGCTGTTAGCTTCGCTTGCAATCGCTCCAACAGAGCTGTTAGCTTCGCTTGCAATCGCTCCAACAGAGCTGTTAGCTTCGTTTCTGGACGAATTGCACAAAACAGCCACCTGCCGTCTCATGGTTGCCTCAAGCGTGGTCGTTGGGCGCATCTGTCACCAGTTAATGGATGCTTAAACACACGGAAAGGGTGTGGTGGGCACCATAGGGTTTCTCCGCGGAGGAATCTAGAGTGAATGGCGCTGCTTTTTTAGGATAATGACGTTGTGGCTTCTGCTATGAGGTATTTTTCGTGTCGCTGCCTTTCTGGAAGTTTTTTTTTAAACTGAGGAGCGTTTTGTCGAGTGCAGTTCGGTCCTATTCATGACGGTGATAATGGGTGCAAATTGCGCAGGTGAAACGTTAGTTTCTTCCCGTTCAAGTTTAGTTTAAACATGGGACTTTTTAACAGCGTCCTGGTTTTCCACCACAACTTAGCGCAGTGTGGACACACGACAATGCATGAGCCGTATACAACGCATTGGGTGCCAGTTTTCTGACGCTCTTTCTTCCGTATATGTACCACTGCATGAAATACATCATAGACGTCACTACAGAGCCGTCAAAGCTCTCAGGTCTGCAGGCTTGCATCTGTCCCGACATTGTGGATAAGTGCATTAACGCATAAGCCAGCAGGAACTAAGACCAGTTGAGTCAAAGACGGCAATAATGCTGCGTTAACAGGCATCGAGGCAGGATACCTAACGCCTTCAAAACGGAGTGACCCGTCTTTGTGGCAAATATCTCCTCGTGAAACGTCAGGACTAGTAACGTCTAACAATAACACTGAGTAGTGTCACTGCGGCAGCGTCAAGACATGGTAAGGATATCAATTTTAATAATTCCCGAGTCAAACTTACGCTGTCCACGCTTTCTAACAACACTTCCCAGTGCTACTACGCCCCCCCCCCCCCCCCCCCTCCCTCCTGCAGCCTCTAGCACCGTCGTCATGACAACTACCGTGCGCACATCTGCTGGTGCGAATAAAAGGACATTTGTTATTGGGCCAGCGGACAAGGGCCTGTTACCAGAAAGTTGGTTGGTTTGAGTTGAGACCAGTGCGTCACGAGGATCATATGATAATCGCAATCAGACCCAAAGTGCGGCCCGAAAAGACGCTGTGGTAAACGCCACGGGGAGAAATCATGGCTGGCAACGCCATTCATGTTTATGCCAAACGCCAAGGTACAATGTTTCGTTGAATTCGCGGGCCAAAAGTTTCATGTTCGCATATCATGTTGTCTAAAGTGTGTTTCCAGCTTCCGTAACATTTATTACACGAGCCTTCTGACGCATCAGTGTGCCGCAAACATTACAGAGCACACACGCTGGAAAAAAACAAAGTAAATTAACTGTATTGCTTTCGCAGTGGTGGGCAGGGACTTCAAAAATATCCCTCGTCAGGGTTGGCAGCTTCAAACAGAAATTATGAGCTATTCAGAAGGATTTCGAGAAAACTGGTATTGCGGATCAAATCGCACACGTCCAATCTAGCAATAAGTGAAAGCATGGCAAGATGTGTTACTTCGTATGAAGGGAATGTCCCACCTTTGGGGCGTATTTAAAACAAAAAACCCTTCTGGAATCGTAGGACCAGTTGCGTCTAATAGTAGCACTATATAGTGCTACTGAAACGTGGTTAATACATAATAGAAATTAATTTGATGATTTTTAGTCCAAGTTACGCTCTCAACGCTTTATAACAGCACTGCGCTTTTTTCTGCAGTCGCGACAACCGTCGTCATGACAACCGTCGTGAGCGTCTCTATCGCTGCGAATAAAATTGCGCTTGGGATTGGCTCCGCGAGCGGCAAGCGCCAGTTACCGAGAGACACACGGGCTGACTGAACCAGTGCGTCACTATGAACCACGTCATACTCCCAATTCTAAAGCCGAAGTGCGCTTTGAAAACAGCCACGATGGTAAACACCATAGGGAAGAAATAAAAGCCAAATCATGACATGACGCTCAATTCGCTGGATAATAGTTTCATGTTCGCGTGTCTTTTTGGCTCGACATAGTGTTGCAAGCTGTAGTAGCATTTATTACACAAACATTTTGACACATTAGTGTGTTCTGACATAATACAGCGTACTCATTGGAAACCAACAGGCAAACGAAATGTATCACTTTTATGGTGGTGAGCAGAGGGTATAATGAGATTTCTTCCACAGGCGTCTCTTCCACTTCCAATCGAATTCTGGGCTATTCCGGACTTCGAGAAAACTAGTACTGCTGACCGAATAGTACGCGTCTGGTCTATTAATAAGTGAAAAGCGCAAAAAAGCGGGATATTTCCCTTAAGAATTTCCGACTGCCAAGAAGACATCCCTGTGAATTGCCATCCATTTGACACTGGAACAAGCGGAGCCGACAACGAAAACGTCGCCAAAATAGTGCTGTACTGTTGCTAGCACTTCTTGGTCGTGACACTGACAGTGACAATGTACGCCATTACAATAGCCTGGCTCATTTGGTCCCACCGGCTTCAGCACACCCTGAATTTTGGGTGTCAGCAGGTTGGGTAGCAACATGCAAATAGTTGGTACTGACAGACGATTTCATTTCACTTTCATACCTGAAAGTTAATTATCAAAATTCAAAAATATCGACGCAATTAAAACTCTCGGCACCCCGATAACATTGCTGGGACAAGTGTTACATTATGGCAATGCTGTTTACCAAGTTGGTAATATCCCGTTGAGGACACGGCAGATGCTTCCAAAGTTGTCAAATGCTGTTGATCTATTCCATGTTTCAATGTTGCAAATCGAATTTTGAACGCTCTAACACATGCAATTTTTAAACTACATAATTTGCGAGTGATCATCCGAGTACAACATTTGAGAAACAGCAGCGCATTAAAAGCTATCAGGACAACAAAATGAAGTGCTGCACCTCAGGATGGCACCCTGGGAACGGTCGAAGCCTCCGCATCAACTGCAATGTAATCATTTATCCTCTGATTTAGTTAAAGTTCAGTAACACATCAACCAAGACATTAATACTGTCATTGACCGGTGTAGCGCAGTTAACAACCAGATCTCACATGCTATCACATCGGCGAGTTCTACCTCATCCGACAGCAGTCTCAATAACAGCCAACTTCACTCTACCACTTATCCCACTTAGCACTTGACAGCGCCCATTCCAAAAGCTAGTCTCGCTCCTCCAGCGCTCCGCCACGCCCTGGTCTGGTCTGGAGCGCTCCGCCACACCCTGGTCTGGTCTGGAGCGTTCTGCCACGCCCTGGTCTGGTCTGGAGCGCTCCGCCACGCCCTGGTCTGGTCTGGAGCGCTCTGCCACGCCCTGGTCTGGTCTGGAGCGCTCCGCCACGCCCTGGTCTGGCGAAATAAGTGAGGTGTCCACATCCAGCGCTTCTGAACGCTGCACAGTGACCAGCCAACTAAGATGAACATCACAAATTCGTGCCCTGAATATTACCGGCAGCCTGGGGCTTACGCCGGGCGCGCTGTCGTCGCGCGCTTTTGAGCTGTGGGAGGTGGGTCGGTGCCCCGGCCTCAGTCCCGACAGCTCCAGTCTTGTCGCTCAGTTGTCGGCTACGGTCTGCGCCATCCAGTCGAGGTACGAGTCGACGCGGGTGTAGATGCCCGGGAACCTGGCGTTGCCACAGCCCACGGCGAACGACACGACGCCGGCGGCGGAGAACTTGAGCGTGCCGTTCGTCTTCTCGTAGGTCATCAGAGGTCCACCGCTGTCACCCTGCCAACAGCGGCATGTGCGTCCAGCCGCAACGTCGCCAACGACACGTGCGTCCAGCCGCAACGTCGCCAACGTAGAGCGTTGCACGGTTTGGGTGGACCCATGCATAACCGCAGGTGACGGATTGGGTCGGGTCATGATCTTGTGAGAACTATAAGTATGAGATATAGTTAAGACGTTTACGAAATGTCGGGTAGGTGCTTTAAGAAATACTACACATTGTGCTTGCGCTTACTTTCAGTAATAACTTGTTCCGTTCACACCGCGTTTGCAATTATCAACGCAAAAGAATAAGTTAAGGTATGAATTTTCTTGCCACTCGTGCACAGCTTAGAACCAGAGCTCGAAAATGTGAACGGGTGAATAACGGATCCAGAATGATCAAGTAATCACAGAATTGATCCAGAATGGGTAGTAGGAGGATAAGGTAAGGCAGATATTCCCCGCTATGGTCTCTATGCCAAGGCACAACAGAGTGGCCGGCCTGTGCTCAGTGCCGGTTATACCAAGTTGAGCACAGGCCGACACTGTGAAGGGAATAGTCACAACGGATTAAAATTCCGCAGAATCCTGTTTCAAAATGGCGGCCGAGCTGCTATAGTTTTGTCAAGTTGAATCATGAATACTGCTGGCGCTGCCCAAATAATGTCAACAGTTATGCCAATATCTGCCACACCACATGCGGCACATCTCGTTCATAAAAGGCATCCTAATGTTTGACACGTGCTCGGGTGGGGGCCAACTTGACGCCCGTCGACGGTTTTTCCGGAATGGTTTCCGAACGGCGCAACGTAGCCGCGCCAAATTACGCATAGCTGTAGAAATTAAATAGCGGATCGTTTGGTGTCAAAAATTAAGATGTACCTGTTATCGTGGCTGACCTACAGCAGGTCAAGGCTAGGCCATGGATTCAGCGAATTTAATGACTAGGGAATCGTTCATTTTGACGCAACAATGGAATGTTATACCCAGCCATTCATCTCTGGGATGCTGTATTAGACAACACAACAATTGAATGAACAAACCCCGTTGACTTGGGGTCAGTTATTAAGGTTAGAGCAAGGTCAAAGCGAACTTGTTTTATTACTCTATGGTGTGGCGTTTGGGGTGGTTTTTGGTGCTCGTTTAAAATTTATTGATAACTGAAACGGCATTATACATCTCCCATGGACTCCTGAAACCTCAGAATAGGTCGCTCACCTAAAATGACCCAGGTCGATATTTTGGTTTTATAAACATGCTGCACAGCGTAATTTTTGTCGCTTTTCCAAGCGGAAAATGCAAAGCAATCTTGCATGATTTTGGCCACCATGACTTTCAAAAGGTAATACAAGGTCACTGACCTCAAATGATCATGCAACTTTTTGCTTAGAATAGGTATTTAGGTTCTGGGGCACCTTGGAGACCAATCTGGCGTTTGACCTTGTTTGACCTTATTTAACCCAAAGTTCACGACATAGGAACCTCAAAAGTTGATCTAATTGAACTCACGTGCAGACCAATACACCCTGTGAATTTGGTGTCTAGCTCTCTTAATTCCTGAAATCTCACCGCGGTCAAATTGACCCACACCCGAGCGAAGGTATTAAACCGGCCACCCAGGCGCGTGCTAAGCTGTCACGTCACCAACTCCATGCTCTGTTAGTAATTAATCGTTGCATCGTTTGCTGGCGACACACGTCATCGCGCAACAATGAATATATTATGCGTGACCTGCTTGAATGCAGGAGTTCCACGGTGCAAATCAAAATACTGCCCTGGCTATTTAAAAACCCGCAAATATCCTTCTCAGCATACCACACGCACACAAGTGATTCCAGAAATCTCGGGGTGCCTTCGCATGCCACCTGGGCGTCCCCGGCGGCGCGCGTGTCGTACCTCGCAGGCGTCGACACCGCCCTGGCAGCGGATCTCCTCCGAGTCCGGCGTGCAGCCGGGGCGCGTCCGATTCCTGTCGTTACCGCTGGCGCACAGGTGCAGACGTGCGTCGACGCGCATGCCCAGATCGCGGTAGTTGCTCTGGCACGAGTCGAACCGCGTGAAATTGATTGCGGCAAAGAGCATCCTCTTAGATGCAAAACCCTCTGCCGAAGGACGGGCGGCTTGCATGAGCAGGGGCGGCGTGCCTCGGCGGGAGGGGCGCGCATACACTGAGCGTACACCACTTCCTACATTCACCATGTGCATACACCTCTTACACACATCTCGCACATACACTCTTTATATACGGCTCAAACATACACACTGTACATGTACTCAGAGTGACGTGCACGCATTCCATGTGCACGCCAACGCATCCATCCCTTGCGTACGTCCCACACGTGCACTTGGTGCATGCACCCCTTGCACACACACCTTACGCGCACCACTTGCATGTGCTCCTTACATACACCGCCGGCGGGCGGCACAGGGACGGGAGGTGGCGGCCTTAACGCCAGGGTGAGGGGGCCGGTGGATGGTCACAAACAAGCAAGGTGAGACCGAGGCAAGATCAAAGAGAAGATGAAGGACCACGCCAGTGACAATGCGGAGAACATTGAGTTAACGAATACGCCGGAATCGTCTTCCCATGACGAAATATATTCATGTGCAGCAATTCCAACGACAGTTGACGTGGCCAGTACTGCAATCGTCATTCCGCACGTGCCATCTGTGTGCAAAATGAAAGAAGTGCGAACGCAAGTAACACACACTGCTTGTGCGTGCACTGCAACCACGCCGGCTCTGCTCTCAGCGCAAAGTTGGTGACTAACACTGATATAAGATGATGCATGTGAACCACCACTGGAGCCTTACATCGCAGCGAAGTTATACTCACTGTATGCAGTCGTTCCCCATCCAGCAATAGCGGCTTCCCCGCTATATGGGTCCTTCTTTGCTCTCCCCGGAACACAGATAGGCTTCACGATGTCTGGAAACGAACCATTCCTCGTAAACACGCAGACGTCAATTCAACACGTCAATCGGGGTGGGGGCGGGGGCGGGGGAGGGGGGGGGGGGGTTAGGGGGGAGGGGAGCGGCAAATCTCCGCCAGTAGCGACCAATTCCCGCCTCCCCTATTAGCAGAGCAATTCACCCTCAGTGACAATGTTGCTCTGCCACCAGTGAAATCATCCCCAGTGCAAACGTCGCGTTGTTCCCAGTTCCCGCCCCACCAGGTCTTTGACACGCCTCAAGTGGAGACCGTTGGGAGCACATCTATGGAAAGGTAGTTTTTTTTTTGTAAATGAAGGAAAGAAGACCATTTGAAAAGAAAACGGAAGACAAGGTAGCACACAGCCGCTACCTTTTTTCTAAGTCAGACGTGTTTCAAATTCCGTCTGCCAGGATTTGATACCATTGTATTATAACATTTGAGTTGTATGTACAATTTGATACAGTGTTTGACTTGGTGTAGTTGATTTAATGGAGGCAAACACCTATGGAGCATGTCGATTGCGAACATCGTGACTTACGGATCAACAAATTACAAAATTTTCCATTTTCTGACCGCCGAAACGCAAAAACACCTTAGCCATCTTATGGAAGCGTATAGACTTCGATGACTCGTGGGTCACAGCGTTCGTGACTTTTAATATCTCCCAAGCTTGTTTGTCTCGGGTATATCAACTATGGCGCAATGGCTGGGGTATGTTGCATTGTAATCTTCAGCATGTTAACAGTTTGGGAATTTCAGCGGACAAATATGCTAAATTTTGAGCTTTGTTGACCCTTGTGTAAAGACGCGTAGGACCCACTTGTTCCGTGCCACTATTTGCCGTTCCACATGGAGATACTCCAAACCACCCAATCACCTTTCAAAACAGACCCCGCTCACACGTTTTATCTTAAAAGTCACACGCGTAATCAAGCTTCAGCATTCATCTGGGCTTGCCTGCATTGTTCTGTACAGCAAGTTCTAGTCTATGATTCAATGACGTCAGGAATCTGGACGAGAACCACTGGCCACCTATCTGGATGAGAACCACTGGCCACCTATCTGGATGAGAACCACTGGCCACCTATCTGGATGAGAACCACTGGCCACCTATCCACCGGGGAAGTCTCACCTGAGAACCTGATGTCACTCTTCAGCTTGAGCAGGGCAATATCGTTAAAGAGTCCCTTGTCCGGTCGCCTGAAGCCTTTTTTGTAGTCGGGATGTTTGAAGATCTGCTCTACCTCAACGTCTTGAGGAGGGTGGAAGAAGTTGTCGTCAATGGATGTGGTTAGATCGAGGTCTCCCGCGTGAACCTTGATTCTGAAATATGCACCAGAGGCTAAAGGCAGGCTCATCAGACGCATGTGACGGGAGAGTCTTAAAGGGACAGTCTTGTGACGGGATGGCATCAGATGTGAACGACATCAGACGCATGTGACGGGACAGTCTTGTGACGGGACACCCTTAAACAACAATTACACCTGTTCACATTCCAACATCGACAATGAATTATGGGCACAAGGATGCACAGGGCCCCAGAAACTATCGAAATCGCAGGAGCGTTTTTCTCTCCACACTTTTGCGACATCGTAATTGTTGACGTTTGGACACATGACCGTGTCTACGCCGGAGCATATCAAAAGCCAAGTGCTCACAGTTGTCAGGCTTATCACGGAGGCCACGGGTCTGGCATGCCATCATGGCGGACGCCCCCTGAGTCTAGACGCCAAGCGTCTGGTAACGGCAGTATCCTAGCTGTTTCTACCGATGATAAACAGCTCGACGAGTATCATGTGCGCCAGATGAGGAACTCTTACGAGGACAAGAGATCGGTGTGGTCCAGTCCCTGGGTATGACGAAAAGAAAGAAGTGCTGTTGGCACCAGTTGACACTAATAACACATTCGGTGTGTTAGTGCCGTATCAACCTTCACTTTACATAAAAATGCAGATGCGCAGGTAACCTCTGCCTTTGCGGCAATATTTACCCCACGCATCTTTTCCCCACGTCACTAAGCTTCCTTTCGCTCTCGGCCCCCACGTGACCTTCCAGGGCGCGCCGCTGCCACAGCCGGCGCTCGATAGCCGTGGCCGGGCCGCTGCCACCACTTACGGTCCTTTGCTGTTGATGCAATGGGCAGCCGTCATCACCCAGCGTCGGTCAATTATTGCCCCGCCGCATCTGTTGAACGGTTCCTCGGTGTACAGGAGTGACGCCATCCAGGGAAAGTCGCTCAAGCGCTGGACGGGTACGCCACCCACGATGCGAATGCCCTCCAGGGAAGATATGCCGCAGCCCGGCGGAGAGACGAACTTGGCGCTGCCCGCGGGCGGCGACGCGTCGTTCGGGCAGCACTGTCGCAGGGACGCGGCTGATCACGTGTGTGCCCTGAGCTCAGAGCGCGGCTGATCACGTGTGTGCCCTGAGCTCAGAGTGCGGCTGATCACGTGTGTGCCCTGAGCTCAGAGTGCGGCTGATCACGTGTGTGCCCTGAGCTCAGAGTGCGGCTGGTCACGTGTGTGCCCTGAGCTCAGAGTGCGGCTGATCACGTGTGTGCTCTGAGCTCAGAGTGCGGCTGGTCACGTGTGTGCTCTGAGCTCAGAGTGCGGCTGGTCACGTGTGTGCCCTGAGCTCAGAGCGCGGCTGATCACGTGTGTGCCCTGAGCTCAGAGTGCGGCTGATCACGTGTGTGCTCTGAGCTCAGAGCGCGGCTGATCACGTGTGTGCCCTGAGCTCAGAGTGCGGCTGATCACGTGTGTGCCCTGAGCTCAGAGCGCGGCTGATCACGTGTGTGCCCTGAGCTCAGAGTGCGGCTGATCACGTGTGTGCTCTGAGCTCAGAGTGCGGCTGGTCACATGTGTGTTCTGAGCTCAGAGCGCGGCTGATCACGTGTGTGCCCTGAGCTCAGAGTGCGGCTGATCACGTGTGTGCTCTGAGCTCAGAGTGCGGCTGATCACGTGTGTGCCCTGAGCTCAGAGTGCGGCTGGTCACATGTGTGTTCTGAGCTCAGAGCGCGGCTGATCACGTGTGTGCCCTGAGCTCAGAGTGCGGCTGGTCACATGTGTGTTCTGAGCTCAGAGTGCGGCTGGTCACATGTGTGTTCTGAGCTCAGAGTGCGGCTGGTCACATGTGTGTTCTGAGCTCAGAGCGCGGCTGATCACGTGTGTGCCCTGAGCTCAGAGTGCGGCTGGTCACATGTGTGTTTTGAGCTCAGAGCGCGGCTGATCACGTGTGTGCCCTGAGCTCAGAGTGCGGCTGATCACGTGTGTGCCCTGAGCTCAGAGTGCGGCTGATCACGTGTGTGCCCTGAGCTCAGAGTGCGGCTGGTCACATGTGTGTTCTGAGCTCAGAGTGCGGCTGGTCACATGTGTGTTCTGAGCTCAGAGTGCGGCTGGTCACATGTGTGTTCTGAGCTCAGAGTGCGGCTGATCACGTGTGTGCCCTGAGCTCAGAGTGCGGCTGATCACGTGTGTGCTCTGAGCCCGGAGCGGATGCCAACGAGACTCCCCGTCGCCGAACGTTCATCAAAGCTGGCATAGTCGCACAGATCGTCTCAGCTTTTATCCCCTGCCCATTTCCTTTCCAAACCAGCAAACGAAGCAAACCGCCTCAATGAGAGGTAGCTGATGCCTGATTAAAGGCACGACTGCTGGGCGATGATGTGACCATCAAAGTCGCCTGACTCTGCGAAAGGGGCTTCGCCTAGTCGCGCGCCATGTCCCCTTCTGAAAAAAATAGGAACAGCCTGTGACGTCTAACGTCATCTTCCGCAGCCTCACCAGGAGCGTGGTGGTGCCGTGCTTGCCGCAGACAGACGCCTTCAGGTAGGGCACGTTCCTCCTGCGCAGGTGTTCGGTCAGCGAAGGGCAGCTGGTGACCACGCCACAGCGGCCCGCATGTCTCTCCGGAGTTAGACAGGCCGAGCCGAGGTCACTCGCCGCCGATCGCGGCGGAGGTGACACAGTTGGCCTGGTCGGCGGCAGCTGAGGTCTTCGCCGCGAGCCGAAGATGACTGCCAAGGGACGGGCGCTTTAGACTCCTGTGTCATGTTCACGTTCATGGGGCCACGACTGCGGTAGAAGCTCGGCGAGAGATCTCGGAAGAGCGGGTCTCAGGCTTTTCGGATTTTTATCTCACGGACTGTGTTCGGAGTTGTTGCACGCACCAGTGTCGCCGCAACAGGAGCAAGGGTATCCTCACCCTGAGCATGGAGGCTGCACAAGCACGGTGGTCCCAGCATTATCCAGTGGGGTTTCAGCACACCTCTGGTATGATGGCCAGGCACAGGGTGAGAGGCAGCACAGGCCAGACTGTTTTTGCACTTGACAGATGTCACCGAAGACATGAGTGTTGCGCTCACTTGAGTTTATCTAGCCCAGGCATGGGGAGCAGGTGTTGAATCCAGCCCTCAGATGCGCCACGTTTCAGGTAGCCACCTTTCCTTGTAGAGAAGACCTTTAAAGGGGAAGGCCCGCGAGGTCCAGCGCGATCACACGCGGCGTGCTTGAATGCGCCGCTTAACATTGCGCGCGGAACCCACGCGCAGTGTCAGGCCCAAAAGTGTCAGGCCCAAAAGTGTCAGGCCCAAAAGTGTCAGGCCCAAAAGTGTCAGGCCCAACAGTGTCAGGCCAAAAAGTGTCAGGCCAAAAAGCTATGAAGTGATGAATTGACTCCGTGATGCTACTCTTGCTTTCTGGCATGTAATGCTCATGATATGTCAGCGTCAAACAACAGCGTCAAACAACAGCGACGTCAGTGTCAAACAACATCGACGGACAAACAGGTAAGCGCAGTGGGGAATATGAAAACTATAATTTTAGCCGCCGACCTTGAACCCTGGTGGGAAGTCACTGACAAAGTGCTTTTTAGGAGGTCATTTTGTTACAAACTTAATATGGATATTGTAAGTTTCTGTGTTATACACAAAGAAGCAGGAATCGTTTCAGGTTTTTGGCATCATTAGACACATGAGCACAGCAAGTGACACGCCTACATCAAAAAATCATTAGCCGTTTTGTACCCTTAGTAATTCACGATCCGCGACGGATTTTACGCTTTTGTATTTCTTTTGCCTTATTTCTTTGGAAGTAACCGGAAGAATGGAGATGCAGATCACTGCAGAGAACGCAGAGAACCTTCGGCGGAGTGGTGTGCCGGAGAAGACCAGAGACCACAGTGTTAACGACACCATCAGTATCTAGGTGTCATAGTTATTCCTTCCTATAACTACATTTAAACCAAAACAATAAAACAGACATGCAAAGAACAAACTTCACCAGACAATGACAAGACAACAAGACAACAACAAGACCCAGACAACGCAGTTTAAGAAATATGGTGCGTTTAACGGTTCATGATGTAATCACCAAGTGCCAGGGAACGAACAGCACGGCGCTGTTTTTCAGCGTTGTTCATGGGCTCCGTGGCTCCGAGGCACGAGACAACACATTGTGCTCTATGTCGGAGGAGCATGCGCAGAACGCCAGGACGACCGTCTGGAGGATGCAGGAGATGCTGCTGCTCCTTGTCCCTCAACTCAGCTCTGGCAAAATCTGGCGCTATATCAGTGTTCATTAGCCCTACGTCGTTGCGTGAACATTAAACAAATGACTCATTGTAGGAATCAACAACAATGTAGGAATCGCGTTGAGACTGTGTGACAAGATCGGTGCCTATGGTCTGACAGTTCACTTCAAAGCAGGTGGCAAAATTGTTGCATAAGAAACTGTCAAATGTCATCAACTGGTCTGATATTGAATCGAGCATGCTTTCTGTTAATGCGTGGTTGTGTTGTCATGGAGTCATTCAATTTAGCAGGAAGGTACACCATATCAAATCAACGTTTGTCAAATAGCTCATAATGTCCCAAAACTATTATCCTGCGTGCAACCAACCTCACAAGATATAAGCAAATGCTGACAAAACATCGGAAAATAAAATCAAGATGAAATGTTGTCACACCCACATCTTACTCACTTGAACATTAGCTATATCTAAAATATAATAATCATATATATATATATATATATATATATATATATATATAGCTAAATTAAGCTATTGGCCACTCACATCACTGAAAGAACTTTCAAAGAAAGTAAGGCATACCTCCTCCGCGTTGACAATGGACACAATGGTGGACCTCTTTGTTTCAGCACATCTGTTGCCCTGCGCCTCGACCACTTTGGCGTCAATGAGCGTAGCCTCATTTATGTGACGCCCCACGGGCCCGTTTTTGCTCTTTACCTGGCAGGCATCGAAGCTTATCTTGATCCACCGTCCGGTTCGCAAACAGAAGGCGCTTTTCGTTCTCCAGCACTTTGAAACCCTCCGGACCACAATGTCGTGACTGATTCCGCATCTAACACGTCGTGAACCACAAGATTAACCTCTTCTATGAATGTCGGCAGAAATTTGGCAACGTTTGAATGCTTGAATTAACACGGAGCTTCCCGTGCTTCTAGTCTACCGTCGAAGCCATAGCAACAGGCGTACCGTGTTTCCACAGCCCAGTGCCAGCTAACACAGTAAACAGTGCAGCTCCCCAGCCGGCCTAGACCCGGGCACGAGCGCATGGAGGAGCGGGGCACTCACTCTGCGCTGAGGCGTAGGTCGACAGACACCAGACAGCGCCGAGAAGACAGCAGACACGCGGCATCCAGACAGCGCGTCTCGCCATGGCAGCACAGTTGAGGCGCTCAGACAGCCTGGAACGTGCGGGCAGCGCAATGTCTTGCCGCACCGCGCCGTGAATGACGCCATTCCCCTCGCGCCCAGCTAATATAGCGCTGGCCGGGCCGCGCTGAGTCAGACGGAACACCCAGCGGACCGCTGACGGCGAGCAGGGGCGCGCTCAGCACCACTCCGCAGGGGGGACCTATACACACGGGAGCATGGCAGTTGGGTGTCGCCATAAGCAGCTGCAAAGACAGCGTTAGTGATTCGCTGGCTGGACCTTCCTAGCCAACTGCCTCCGTCAACTTTTTCGAAGATAATTTTCAGGGGGGTTAATGACCTAACTTCCCGCCGGCTTCTCTGTGCCCGCTCATTGCAGATGGCTGGCGGCGGTGCCGGTTGACGGGGATGGGTCGGGCTTCCCGCGTCGTGCCGTAACCTTGGTGACCGCTGTACCGGCGCTCGGCGTTATAAGCTCTGTTACTCGGTGTGGCGTACTTTGGTGCCCTTTGCCGTAGCGCTGTAGCAGGCTGTTGTGGCAACGAAGAGCCCCTGTGATCCCACATACGTGGAACTATGATGCAGCGTGAGCGGGAGGGCACATGCACAGATGAGTAAAGAAGTGTGCATCATGGTGAGTTCTGAGGTAGCGTGAAGAAAAGGGTACATGCACAGATGAGTAAAGAAGTGTGCATCATGGCGAGTCCCGGTCTCACCTACACGGCGAAAGTGTATCGGTCTAGGGCGCTTTTCCATAGCGTAATGGTTTTTTCGTCCGCCGGATGCAAAACTGCATGAGCCTTCGTCGAATGTTGAAACCAGCGGGGTATTTGACCCGCGTAAAATCACTGGTGAGGAGTTAATTAATGTCATAAACGGGACGCCCATAACATACATGACGCACAGAGGGGATTGGGTATGAGGGAGCATAACGGATGCGTAACAAGGAAGGGAGGTTTCTCTCATGACAAGGAACATAGTCATTATGTGTTTCGCCTCTAGCTCAAGTGGGGTTCAAGGAGACATTACTCCCAAGGGCTTCCAATTTGTGAATGTGAGCCGACGAAAGAGCACGTATTTTGCCCCATAATCACGCATCAGACCATTCCGGGACGTATGAAGCGCAGCATGGTTCGGTCAGACCAGGTCATCATAACTTGGTCCACTTTTATGACGTCTGAATCACTGGCAAGTAGTCCTAAAACTTTGCACTTTATTTCGTAAGAAACAGCAGCTTCTTGCATACAGAGCGACCAGAGCGATCATGACACTTTTACATTACCTAGGCCATTGGCATTAAGAAAAAATTTCACCAAGACGTTTCTAATGTTTTGTAAAACTGGCTGGCAACCGAGATATATCCTAGCATTTCGTAAAGCTTATTTGTAACCAAGAAAATCCCCTAAGCGCAAATATCCCCCAAAAGCTTTAAACGCACCAGAAAAACGACAGTTTAGTAACCTGGACATGCAAGTCAATTTTGAGACCGTGTATTTTCCCCGCTGATAAATGCTTACCATGATCTAACTTTGGTGTCGATTGATTGCAATCACAATGGAAGACGGCATTCGATATAATTGGTAGAATGGACATCGTTTACACATGCCAGGCATATGTCCTGGGGCGAACTTGACTAAATTCGTTTGTACCGCGCGCAAGAAACGATGCATCAACAAATACTGACAGTCCCATGGGTCTCGCACCGCCCGCCCTTATCATATCTCGGAAAACTTGCAGGGAGGGGGTTACAAGAGGTTCCCATTCCGGTCGGGCGCGGTTAGAGGCATCCCACATGGTAATCCACTACAACATAAGGTCAGGTCAGCGGACGACCTTTGGGGTTGTTTTCTTGTCCACTATTTTATCACCTTTATGTCTACTTATAAGGCGAATAAAAATCATGGAAATACTCAGAGAACTTCTCTTCTCAAGCCTCACAGCGGTGTCCGTATTTCCGCCCTGGGCTTGTTCGCGTTACCCTTGCGCCAACCGCGCAGAAAGAGTCTGCTGCGGCTCGCTTAGCTAGGAACCACCATCAGTGAAGGGGCTACATCTCTGCACATGCATGACACAACGGGTCTGGCCCGGTTCCAGAAGCTTTGCCTATATCGCCTCGTAAGACGGGTCTGACCCGGTTCCAGAAGCTCCGCCTGCATCGCCTCGTAAGAGGCAAGTGGACGAACTGAAACTGGCCTTCGCTGCAGCGTCCACATGCTTCCGTAGTTTTGCAATGTGAGGAATTGTTCCATGTCAGTTCCTGGTGCGGCTGTACTGTGGTCCGCAGCTTCAATCTATGCTTCCGGGCACGCCGGACAATCTCTGCCCTCGGGGATATCCGAATCGCACATGCAGTAGCGGCAGTAATTCTAAGATCACTTATCAGGAGTGATATGGCATCCCATGGAACGAAGGGATGGAGAGAGAGAGAGAGAGAGAGAGAGAGAGAGAGAGAGAGAGAGAGAGAGAGAGAGAGAGAGAGAGAGAGAGAGAGAGAGAGAGAGAGAGAGAGAGGAGAGAGAGAGAGAGAGAGAGAGAGAGAGAGAGAGAGAGAGAGAGAGAGAGAGAGAGAGAGAGAGAGAGAGAGAGAGAGAGAGAGAGAGAGAGAGAGAGAGAGAGAGAGAGAGAGAAGAGAGAGAGAGAGAGAGAGAGAAGAGAGAGAGAAAGGGAGAGAGTGCGTGTGTGTGTGGGGGGGGGGGGGGGGGCGTTGTGGGTGGTGGGTGTGAACGTGCGTGTGTATGTGTGCCGGAACGAGAGGAAGCGTGACTGGGCACTGGTACCCGAGCCACCCTAGCAAGCACCAGGACGGCATGTGCGCAGCATCAATGCGCGAGGACAGTTGGGTCTGCCTCAGCATGGTACTTTATGTCTGTTCAATTGTAGTGCTGACCGTCCGCTTGTTGCCACGCGGGGTGTTCACGTCATGTCGTGCCATGATGCAACCTGGTTTATGTGACTCAGGTGGCTGACCTTCCACTGGGGCTGGGCCGCGTGAGCTGACCACCCGGTGATAGGGCGGCGGCCGATGTCAGTAGACGTTGCAGCGTGCAATTGTCTAAGGTCACTGGTTGGGTATAAAAAACAGCGTTCTGTTTTCATATTAAAGAAGCTTTTTTTAAATTCTTTGCGTGACGAGGTCTGAGTGCACTCAGAACCTCTATCTGAATTTGTGTTTTTTTTACCTAAATTTATCCGCAGTTTACAACATAGTGACTTAAGAATCTGACGTAACTAAGTTCACATAGGGCTGTGTCTACCCTGTGATTCTAGTGTTACTGGCTCTACTAGACTTGTAAATGTCAGTGGGTCAAACTGACCACTGCTTCCTCTCGAACCCATGCGCGTCGCATTCAGCCGGGTTCCCAAACACGTATAAAAGCAGCATATCCAGGATCTCTATTTCTTGTTTGACTGCAGATGTGGTAAGCACACCTTAATCATGTGGAATCTCCCACCAAGCTGCTTCTTTACACTTTTTTTCGTACCGATTGTTTTGCAGCCGCTCGTAGTTTTATTTGCTGAACAGAAGGGTCCTCCAGTACCGAATTTCATATGTTCTACGAACATATGAAATGAAGAACTACGAACGACAACCGCTTTACGCACCTTTAAACGACAACACATCATTGAAGACAGAAATCGTGCTTTGACCCCACTGCGGCATGTTCTGCTGGTCTCACATTCTTGCGCGAATCTAGCTGTGGCATACGTTCCGTTCCTGCGCTGCGCACACGCTATCGGCACGTGGTGCTGCACTCCTCGCTCTACAGCCTGTTTGTGCTTTTGGGGACCCTGGTGACGTGCAGCCTGCAGCCGCAGCTCTGTGACGCCTCCGTGACGCCTCTGTGACGCTCATTGACGCGGAGAGTGCCTGCTCGGTTATAAACTAGGACGACCACCCGATAAGAGCGGTGCATTTTGTGGCAGTGACGTCATCGTTGACGGGAAGCGGCGGGTACAGTCGCCCTGGGCACGTCCTCGATATCAGCATCGAAAAATCCTCCATCTCACCATCAATGGCCCGACTGAAAGGCCTAAGGGCTGGTTGTAAGTTGCATTGAGGACCCCGGCCGTGACGTCGTGTTAGTGCCTAACTGAAGTTGCTATGTCGGCAAGGGGCCCCGAGTAGGCCAAGGGGACGTGGAACAGGGCTATGCTGAACAGTGACAGGGATGGAATCCCAAATGTCACAGGGCCTCTTGCGCTTGTTGGGACCCCTGACAATAAAAGATAACATAGTGATCTATGACAAGAGTCCACAGCGTTATGATGGGGATAGCAGATCATGTTTCAGCCAGCGGCCCCATAAGCTGAACTGTAGCTCCTGTGCCAGTTACTGGAACATTGCGACGGTAAGGGTCTCCTTTGCATTAGTAAGGGACCCTGCGTTGGTTAGGCGTCAGCTGTCCTGATCAGACAGCCTCCCATACCAGGAAAGGAGCCGATGTATTTTGCACCCCTCCAAGGGCTTCCTAATCGACCAGTGGGCCCAGGTCTCCGCGTCGCCAGAATGACAGACGATGGGTGTGCCACGTTGAGACGGAGTGGTCTGTTGGCCCCTAACCGGGAAGATAACACTCTATTTGTGTTCTACCCATGGGACCCCTTGCCCGGGAAAGGTAAAGGGTATCCCGAGTATTTAGAAGAGTAAATGGAAACGGGGGTCAGAAATGCGCATTGCCATGACCAACCCATGTCTGTTTGAAGGCATTGATTCTTTTCGAGAATCGACTGGAAAGCAAACTATATCAAATAGCTTGCCTACGTACGCCCAATTTTTTTAGGTGCAAGGACGCCGACACCTGGGGTTGCAGTTAGACTGGCGCTGGCCGCTGCAGTTAACGCCAGGCTGTGGGGTCGTGAGCTAGAAACTGACTATGTGTCCCAAAACAATGCTTCCCAAAGTATTCTAAACCAGCATGTACCATTCATCACTCAGTTTGTGCCTATCACCAAAAAGATTCTAAAGACGCCCTGTTTAGGGATTGACAGAAGATCAAGAACAATAGACAGTCTACCATTACCTCGTAGAGTTTATGCTGCTATAAATGCCAAGTCGTTCCAATTATCAGCCTAAAAATGACGCATGTCAGATATACGGCCAAAACTATCTTCCAAACGTACCTACGAATGAACATCATGCTCATAGGTAGGCATGTACTTTTTCAGATACGCTATTGTTTTCGTCAGTCCGTTAATCGCTCTCTAATGTTCACCGCGAGGCCGACACCGTGCAGCCTAGTAAAGGGAACGTTCCACATTTGAAGATGTTGAAACAAACATCATATATGACGGAATAACTTAACTTATAACTCTTGGTTTGTTTGAAATTGAAAAATACTGATCTGGACATTGCAATTTCTCTTTTTAGTAAATATGCTTTTCATTACGCCATTGTTTGATTACAAAACATCGAACGTTTGTATGACCTGGGTGCTGCCAAACTAAAATCGAACGTTTGTATGACCAGGGTGCTGCCAAACTAAAATCAAACGTTTGTATGACCTGGGTGCTGCTAAACTAAAATCGAACGTTTGCATGACTGTGAGGTGCTGCCAAACGAACATCGAACGTTTGCATGACTGTGAGGTGCTGCCAAACTAACATCGAACGTTTGTATGACACTGAGGTGCTGCCAACCTAAAATCAAACGTTTGTATGACACTGAGGTGCTGCCAACCTAAAATCAAACGTTTGTATGACACTGAGGTGCTGCCAACCTAAAATCAAACGTTTGTATGACACTGAGGTACTGCCAACCTAAAATCAAACGTTTGTATGACACTGAGGTGCTGCCAACCTAAAATCAAACGTTTGTATGACACTGAGGTGCTGCCAACCTAAAATCAAACGTTTGTATGACACTGAGGTGCTGCCAACCTAAAATCAAACGTTTGTGTGACACTGAGGTGATGCCAACCTAAAATCAAACGTTTGTATGACACTGAGGTGCTGCCAACCTAAAATCAAACGTCTGTATGACACTGAGGTGCTGCCAAACTGAAGCTGGGAACCGGCCACCGTCGCGCTCACTCGTAGTACCACAATCACCCGAGGGGTGGCCGTGGTGGTGCTGAACCAAATGTGGCTATTTGCCCATGTATCGGTCCTGTCTCGTGGTGTTCTTTCATATTGAGCCGTGAGCGTGAATTGTTACTTTTATTCACATGCTCGGCTACGCGGCTTACTTTTCACATGTTCAGTTGGCTTACTTTTCACCAGCAGGGGACCCTTTTTCAACCTAGGTGCCTTTTCCCTCTCCCCCTCTCCTCCCACATGCGAAGACTGGGGACGCCCCTGGTTCGCCTTCACGGCGTTCTGTCGGTCGCGCTCCTGGCCACAGCCTGTCGGTGGGGAAATCCAACAGCGCTTGCAACGTGCGCCTAGGTAGCAGCTACTAGTCCGGCAAAGCTTGCGGGCTAGCCCAGCTGGGGAACCGGCACAGCGGCCTGGCGCGGAACAGCCGTGCCCGCGGTACTCCCCGGGTTCGGCGCCACCATCCAGCGAAACCGGGGACGGGCTGCAGAATGGGCGCATTGTTTGACGCGGCCGGCTTGGGAACGTCACTGGCACTTTGCCAACAAGAGCCAACCTGGGCTGAGGTGAATGTACCCTGACGCTGTACTGCACGTCAAACTCTCTGCTCTCCTGTCTGGTAAAACGTTTGTAGGTTACATTACGCCTGGATCAGACCTGGATTAGACGAATTTACATTTACATTTACAGCGGTTACATTACGATCTGGATCAGAGTTATTTCGGCGAAGCGTACATAGTACACGCACAACCCATGCTTACTAAGTGATCTGGATCCGACACGTGGCATTATGTCAAACGAAATGGGTTCGTTCAAAGGCCTGAACATTGTTCTTCTTAGTACATTGCTCAGAGACACGGTCAGTGCGTGGGGTGGGCGCAGTAAAACAAAATTGTTACTAGCCCACGGAGATAAATGGGCTTGTCCTCTCTTCTTTCCTCTGTCAATCCTGTACCCGTAGTCAGCCATGAGTCTGGATCCCACGGGTGGATCCAAGATTCCACAGCGCTTCATGTTAGGGGGTCCTGAGAGTCAAGTTAAGTCATCGCAGTCCATGCACATGTATGAAATAAATGGACTCCATTAAGACTCACCTTGCATTGGTTTCGTACGAGGATCTACGTTAAACTAATAGTCCAAGCACTTAAATGGAATGATGTCTTCTTCAGAATGCATTCAAGATACACGAATGGATCCAAGATACACAGTATCCTAGCAATGGCAGGAGACGCCGAAACTTGAGTTGCGCCCGTACAGTATTCAGCCAGTCCGATCATCACGCATGAGAACTGCACGCAGGAGCCGTCCGAAAGTCAAACAGTCATGAGTCCGATTGCTCACATTCCTTCCCGGGCCACTAACGTGACCATACGTAGACGCTGGTTATCAGAGCATCGCTTTGCGCCACAGCCGGCGGATGCCGCATGCTTTTCCGGTTCCGCTCACGCGTCTCCGAGTCTGAATGTGGACTCAAGCAACACAGCCCACACAGCACCGTGATCCTGACTGGAGAAACGACGCGGCTCGTGCCGTGACGTCATCCGGGAGTTCATGCCGTGACGTCATCCGGCTCACTCGCAGGGCCATGCCAGTCAGTGCTGGTAAGGAGATGTCCGTCCTTGCGTTCACGCGAGGGAGACAGGGCGGCAGAGCCAGGTCGGAAGGTTTTGCGTTGTTGGCACTGGCCGCGTGCAGCGCCGCTGATGTTAGTGCATGATGCAATGGTTGCCCCTCCCCTCCCCCGCTCTCCTGCTGTTTCCGTAGGTGACCACAACGCCGGTGATATGTCAGGCAATTGACCTCGAAGACTAGTGCATTGATCAAAGGTGGACTTGAACACTATACACATGCTTGAACGTAATTTTTCGCTGCTTGTTTCTCACTTGCTTCGTTTCTGTCTGACTTTTCTAGCATACAGCATGGCTCGAATCATGCCCAGGCAAATACAGTAATGAAAATAGGAGACTTGACCTAAACAAAACCTACAACAACGATGCTGGGCAAACCGTAAGCCCTTAACGTAACATAGCAAGCGTCTCACACGACTTGAAGCCATCTATCGTGTGGCAGCCCACCGTGCGGGCGCCAGTCCTCAGGAGGACCGCCGTGCGGGCGCCAGTCCTCAAGAGAACCGCCGTGTGAGCACCAGTCCTCAGAAGAAGCGCCGTGCGGGCACCAGTCCTCAGGAGGACCGCCGTGCGGGCACCAGTCCTCAGGAGGACCACCATGTGGGCACCAGTCCTCGGGAGAACCGCCGTGCGGGAACCAGTCCTCGGGAGAGCCGCCGTGCGGGCACCAGTCCTCAGGAGGACCACCATGTGGGCACCAGTCCTCGGGAGAACCACCGTGGGGCACCAGTCCTCAAGACCGCCGCGTGGGCACCAGTCACTCAAAGGACTGTTGTGCCCCTCAGAAGGAACCTGGTGGCTGCCCAAATTATCGTCTCATCAGTCGTTAGCCGAACCGCGAGCGGGCAGGTGGTGAGCTGGACCTCAGAAACTACTGATCCGCCGGCGGCCAGGTGGTGAGGTGAATCCCGGAAACCACTGGACCGCCGGCAGCCAGGTGGTAGGCTGAACCTCGGGAACCAGTGCACCGCCGGCGGTTCGCATCCAGGCCATATCGGCTTAACGAGCCGTGTCGAAAGCGGGCGTCTACGCCATCACAAATGCCCGACTGGCGTTTGACGTCCGGACGTCAGTTCGTTCCAGCAGTGCGGTGAGGGGACGGTCTATAAAGGGAGAGGGTGACCCGGCACGAGGCTGGCTGGAACTACGGCGGAGCCCCGCCGAACACGCCAAGCTTACGTCATACTGAGAGCTGTTTTTAGGCCGACTGGCCGGAGAGGCAGGGCAGGGCAGAGGCGTGACGCGTGTGGTCCCGCCGGGCGGCCGGCGCGGTCGGGGACCAAGATGCACGAGTTCTGGTAAACACTATAAAACAGGGTGATGGTTCCAGATAAACACGGAAAAAGGACCCTTACCTCAAAGAGGAGTGTCGAGCGCACGTCCCCGAGGTCGTGTGTAACATGCTCTGGACCTGTCTGTGCCAAATAAGGCGCTTTCACTTGCCTCGCCAGAGTTTATGCTTTAATGCACCCAGTCAGCGTGTACGGTCTGAACTAGATGAGCATCTTGTTAAAGAATGGCAATTTTTGGTGAATCTTGATCGAGCTCGCAGAAGCCCACCATCCTGATCCACTCACAACCCGCACATTTTGTGAAGTTTGGCTAATGTTTCTTGTTACTCAATGCTACTTTACAATGTTACTCAACGACACCTGACAACGTCACTCAAAGTTACTTTACCATGTCACTCAAGGTTACTTTACTCAATGTTACCTTCTTAATGTGAGGCACATTTTGAAAATGGCATTGAGTCAGATCTATTAACTGAGAAAAACGCATTTGGGTATGTTATTAATGAATTCGGAGCATTTATCGGAGTATCGGAGCATTTGAAACACAGCATTTATATCGGCGGGCACAATTCATAATGATAATAAACACAGACGTTGGTGCGTTCCAGGGCACCAGGTTCTGTGCCGAGCAATGTAATATCTGCAAAGGCACTTTAAAGAATACTGCACCAGGGAACATGACGGCATCAAACAGGGGTGTTAAAAAATGTCACGACTCAGAACCGGGCTTGAGTTAAGCTCATAGCTGATATTGGGCTCAATTTTCTTCCGCAGCAGACTAGCTCAACTGTTCTTAAGAAATGCGTGTCTTTGTTTGTGTCTGTCTGTTGGTAAATGCCTGTTAAATGGTGGTAAATGTGTGCGAATGTAAGCCTTCACGTTTCTACGTGTCTCTTACCAAAAAAATGTTTGCTGGCAGCAAGTGTGTAATAAAGCTAGTGAAGCGTCACGAAAATTAAAGGCCACCTGGGCGCAATTATGGATTTCGTTGCACTCAGGGTATCGAAAATGAGAATCGAAATGTTTGCCAGATTTTCCGGACCAGTGGCATTGCCATGGCGACAATGTGGTAACACGACTGACCGAAAGGAATAGTCCATGGAGAACTTGGGGCCATGGCCTCCATCCCTCGAGGCCAAGGTCTTGCGAAGGCCGTGTTTTCTCGGGAGGTGCTGAACAATCTGCTGTTGCTGCGCACGAGTTCGAAGGTAAACCGCTACTGCCTAGTTGCAGTCCCGGGCCGTTTGCAGCATAATACAGCTTGCTTACAAAATGAAGCTTCGATAATCAGCACGGGGATGACCACAGCCTTGATGTTTTCCCTGCAGATGACCATGAATACCAATCGGACTCAGTGCGTCGTGAGGGTGCAAGTTTGGAATGTGGGACGATGGTGAAATGTTCATCAGCATCAGAACGACTGATGAAATTGGATGCCCTATATCGAACCGCTTGGGGTTGCAAAGGAGTGCAGAAACTTCAAGGGGGCGACTGGATGCAACTCCTCAATGGCTCAGATGGCCTTTTTGTGGCATCGGTGTTGTATTCTTGATTGTTCAGTATTGTCGGCGTTGTTATAGTATTGTCGGCGTTGTTATAGTATTGTCGGCGTTGTTATAGTATTGTCGGGTTGTTATAGTATTGTCGGCGTTGTTATAGTATTGTCGGCGTTGTTATAGTATTGTCGGCGTTGTTATAGTATTGTCGTATTGCACCGTTGTTCAAGCTGAGGCGGAAGGAATAGCTTGCACCTTTGCTCAAGCTGCACACCGCGTAAACGAGCCGCCTTTTTCACATACATTATCAGGAAGTAGGAAACAGGCTTTGCACCATAATTTTGGCGGTGTACGGAATCTGCTGCGGTACCTTCCGTCAGTGTGTCCTATTGTTTGCGTGCAGCCAAGAAATTCAGGATGGAGCATACACAGCATTTAATGTTCGAAAGTCATTCACTGGATATAAATGATTTAGGTACCCGATCGCTTTTCCAATGATTGCCATAGCATTCCAGACGGGTCAGATCCATCAAGCACGGAAATGAGGTCATGCAGCTTAAGGAAAAGATGGACACAAGCAGTAGAAACAGAAATTGGACTGAGATGCCTTATCACTAAGCATGTCGTGTAAAAAATATCGTTCCACCTCCACCCCCTTGTTGACACCAACAGCGCTTACAGCTTCAGGGTCTGTCTGGGTCCGTTCACATGTGCTGCTTTGCTGCTTGACCACCGTGACGTCATTTCTGGGTGCGTCGTATCTCTGATGCCGACCGCAGAAGTGAGCCCGGTAGCACTGTGTTTATAACCGCGTGGCTTGAGGCGTATCATACCGGACCGGGAAACGTCATAAGCCCACGTGGAGCGAACGTGACGCGAGCAGGCCCGATCAACTGCGCATGTCTCGCAGACGGCGGCTGCTCTGTCACTGGTAAACAGCTTCCTGCAATAGATTTCTTTTTATTCTTCGTCTTTAAGATTTCTGAATATTTTGAACGAATGATTTCTGGCATCAGGGCCCACGCTATGCAGCGCGTGCTGTCTGATCACGGACCTCTACCATGCGATCGTGAACAGGCAGGTCATAAACGATAAAAACCAGTGGCGAAAGATTACCGTGCTGTAATGTTTGGCACGGTCCGTCCTGTCCTACGGCGTCACCTGCCTTTGATCTCGGCCGTTGCCACCGGTCACAAGCCGGGGCTGTCAAGGGCAAATAACAGGCATTGTAAGTGATTTGTACCCACCCCACCACGAGTGGGTGGATCAGAGGGCAGCTGCTCTAACCAACTGAGCTATCGGAACGGACAAATTCAGACACCAGCGGGCCTCGCTGCATATGTGGAAAGCTGTAGCATCTTCTGTTGACGGCCCGTGACATCATTGTTGTTGCATGCCACTCCTGCAGACCAGTCTGCCATGGCGGCCTTGCGGCGTCCACTTGAAGGGATGCCGATAGCAGCAAGAGAGACACACCCGTAACTGTCGCCTCGTGGTTGGTGACACCGGTAACGAGGAGGAGTTGTACGCGTTGTTTTATAGCCTTGTTTGTGTGCTCAGCAAGTAGCATAATGTCGCCACAGACGTCCAAACGAATGCACGATGGTCTGTCTCCATGTTATGATGCGTAGTCAAGCTTTGCCCTTGACTGCAAAGTAATGTTTGTGATGGTTTGCAGACCGGCCATATCGTGCACTAGTGCACCTAGTGGCGACAAGGAAATGCTAGCCTGTCGAATGATGTGGCTGCTGCGGCATGTTTGCGAGGGAAGAACGTTATACGTAATACGTAATACGTAATGCGTAATACTTCTGCCGAACATATTTCACCTTTTGATAGCCTTGCCACCGTACGCATGGTAGGACGCATGATTTCTCCTATTTTCCGTCTGGTCATGCTAAAGCAATACTTTGAACCAGAAGACCCAGGGAGTTTTGGTTGCATGTTTGAATGCCTGGCACGTGACTTATTTTATCCAGCCTTGGGGGTGATTGGTGGTGGCTTGTCGGCTGCAGCTTTCTGATTGTGTGACTTACTATATCACGACCGGCAAGTCGTCTTGGATCCCAATTTGAGCAGCACCGGTTGTGCAATGTACACCGCACCATTTCTCATGACTTTACCCATTTTTGCGCGAGTCAAATGCGGTTAAAAACAACGGTGTAAATGGTCCCTCATGGTTCGGATACATAAGCCCTTTATTTGTCGGCGTGTCGGCGTGCATCAGAAGCAGGTGACGTCACGAAAATAGTGTGCTGTGCAATACATACCCAGCGGTGCTCAAACTGGAATCCAGAGCGGCTTGCTCATTGCGATATGTTATACTTTAGCTCCAAATGACCGCGTTTATCACCTTAAACAGTTAAGCACACAAGGAAGCTCCAAGCAAGGTGCCACCGTTAATAGTCCACACATATGACACAAATAAGCTCCACGCCAGACAGTCAAACATGCCACCAAACTTCCTTGGGCTCCTCTCTCTAAAAGACTGTCTGGCGTGACCACACAGAAAATGGGAGGAGAAAGCATATCCAGTAAGTAGCGACGACAACCATCAAAAACTATGACGCATTCAGCAAGAATACGGCGTAGGCAGATGCACGGTTAACAGCCTGAAGACCCGTAGGAATGTGGGTTTCTTTTTAGATCCCGCGTATAGGTTTTCCCTGCCGTTATTGATATAAGCCCTGCAGCCATTATTGATGTATGCCTTGCAGCCATTATTCATATATGCCCTAAAGCCATTACTGATATATGCCCTGTAGCCATTATTGATATATGCCCTGCAGTCATTATTGATCCCAACTGTTTCACGTTCTGTTGTTTATGGGCGTCTGCTATTAACGTCCTGAGGGCTTTACCGGTATATTGAGCATAGAAGAAGTTAAGTGCAAGGTGGAATGACATTTTATTCTTGCCAAAGAATATATTTGAAGTCAAATGTGCATGTAATAATGGTGTTTGGCAGTCGAGCACAGGGTGAAAAAGCTTCTGATTTAGCGCATCTAGCAGATGACAAAAGCTGGGATTTTGCGAGCCATTTGGTGACAAAAGTATGGAAGTGAACGCACATTTCAACAAACCAGAATATATTACAACAGACCATCCCACCTGAGTGAAACTAAAAGCTTCGTACTGGTCTGTACTCGCTAACGCTTGCAGCGTGAGCATGTGCAGATCGCACGTCGAAACGTTAGCGTTTCGCTATATAAGTAAGCTTGGCCATAAAATGCTGCCAAACATGGTGGCTCTAAACAGGATGACATTTTAGCATGTGACAGAAATATACTACAAATTATACTATATTAGTGCTGACGCCACAGATCGTGGGTGACACAATGGTTTTCCAATGCCCCCGAGATCAGTGTTTTCGAAGATTTTTCAGTCAAAATTGACTTTACATACTAAACAGTACCAAATACCAGATGACAAGGCTTATTACTAGTCGTAAGAATCCCAGCTGGCTGCAGCATCTCGCGACAAATGGGATCAGCTCGCCACGCAGCATTTTAAAGCGTCGTGCCATTTGGGACCGATGGGTGCGAATGCTAGCCACGCGGTAATGCATTGGGTTCAGTGCGAGGCTGCGGGCTGCTGTTGATTGCGTTCATGTCGTGAGGAGCTGACTGGGTAGAAGAACGTAGCTAATCATTAGATTTGTTTAGGTGAGAACGTTGAAAAAAACCCTGATAATCTAGGAGAAACGTTGTTTGTGGACACCTCAGCTGTAGTTGCAGAGGTAAACAGGGGACGTTGGAGCGACGCATGTCAAGGATTCATCTGGGGCTTCCTACTGCTGAGAGGAATAATGGCTTCGATGTAAGAGGCCGATCATCGCTCGCGTGGGCCGCTCACATTGTCCGTGGCGTTTCAGAGTTAGCGTACTGATCAGTGGGCAGGCGTGAGGCAACACGCTTCTCGTTCTCATCATGCTGCATATGAAGATAAATCACGGTACTAGAGGTGTTCAAAAATGTTTTTTGCATCTGTTGATACCAGTATTGCACTGGTTTTGCTCTAAATAAATGGGATCGTGTTAGGAAGGGTGACTCTGCACCGGTAACGATTACGCAAAGATAGCAAAGGTCGCTCACGTTTGCAAATGACTATTCAACGTCACGAAACCAAAATTGATGTTGTCTCCAGATGCTTGTAAGACCTCTTGATCGGTAAACGTAGGACTATGCGGATGCAGTTTTTTTTCAAAATACGCAGGGGTACGGAAGGGAGGGGAGGCGGGTGCAGAGGAAAAAATGACTATGATGACTAATGAAAAAATGAATGAAAAAATGACGTTTTTGGGTGCCAAGCCCCCAAAATTATGAATCTAGGCTGGTTATGTTAGGCATGCCTTTTTCTGAAAACTTGTTAGTTTAGTCCCAAGTGTCATTCAGTGTTTGATGACCGGTTAATGATACTTTCGTGCAAATGAGCTCCGGAAACAAAAATGTTTTATAACTATGCCGCCTTTCTCTTAACTTGCTTTTGTTTTTGTGGTTTATCGCATTTAAAGTTGTATCGCAGCAATTTTTAAAGGTTTCGCCCCAGGTAACAGTTAAGACGTTGCCAAATTAATTCTGTGGCGGACAATGCACTTCTCGCCCCTGGTCGAGGACTTCACTGATTAGAATAATCCGGGGCGTGGCGGATGGATCCGCGGGATGGATTGCAGTCAATCAGAAAATTTGAGCAATACATGGATTGGAACCAGCCGCCAGATGAATTGCTAACTGACACTTAAATGTCAGTGGGCATATTGGCCATTTTACGATTGCAAAGCTGGTCCCATGGGACAAATCATAGAACACCGCACGCGTAAAATGGCAAATAAGTATGTGACGATGTAGCCAAAAAGGCTCCGGACTGGACTTTGGCGCCTATTTTGGCGGAGCTGATGCCATTCGGGCAGTGTCGGTCAGGTTTGTTAGTTGCCACACATTTCAGATCTGGTAGCCTGATAAGATTATTGTCCGGTAACTTCAGCATAATGAAGACCTTGGGGCAAGTATGTCCTAGCAGATACCAACAATATCACACGGCGGCGAACAAACTTCTGAATTTCTTTCAACGGACCAGACACGGGTGCCAGTGCTAGGTAATCAAGTGATGTCTAACGGCAATTCAGACACCTTTTCTAATGTTTCAATCTGAGAAGGCACCCGTGCCAACGTATCCATGGCGTTTTGGAACCCAAAAATATCGAAAATATTTTTCAGTCTACTCCTTCTGGCTTGTTTTTAGATAGAGAGTGTTTTGTTTTCTGGCTAGCTGTTTCAAGCGTCTTAGTATAAGAATGCGATGCATCGATACTTCCTCGACATCAACTTACTTAGCATGAGGCGGTGACATATTGTCAGAACCGTTACACCAGCTATTACTAGGCGGTGGGCGTCTGCTCCCTTTGCTATCCTCAGCATATGATAGTACCTATATCACATAGCTACGGGAACTGGCGGGCATGTGGTTTAGTATGATTCGCTGCTTCTAGTGCTGAGAAAACTCGAATGCGCGCCTGACTGAGGTCTTGCACGATTAGATACCCAACATGTGTAGAAGTGCATAACGTACAGGTGCACTGTGCGGTAAAAGCCCTTTCAAAACGTATGCGCACGTTGAATAGTTGGTTCCCTTTAACCGCTTCTTGAAATTGTTTATTTCCATCATAGCCACCCGCCTTAAAGGGACTGCGTCACCTTCTGGGGACAAACGTGTGCTGGTGATACCTCAAAACCAGACGCGTCGAATAAGAGCAGATGAGTGCAACTGCTGCACCAACAAGATATAATACACAGCTCATTTCAGTAAGTTTCCAGTCGACATTAGGTGATCAAAGTTCCTCGGTTTGGAATAGGTGATACGCATACAAGATATTCGAGTGAGGTATTCATTGCGGGCGCCGCGCCTGCGCTCGGGGATTCACGTCTAGCCCAAAATTGGCATGAAATTTCGTATGATAGAGAAGAAAAAACATGAACACCAACAATGAGGCCCTGGGTGCATATGACGTATGGCGTTCGAGTAATGGATGTTAATGTATTAAAAATATGTTAGGAAAGGTGACCCCAAAGGAGTACGTTGCTTTCCAAGAAATGAGCGTGGATTCCAACATCATTTCTTCCGTCGAAACGGATACTTCAAGTCGAAATTCTGCACTTTTCTGAAGGATTTGGGACAAAATTATCATTTCTTACCAAATCGGGTGCGTCTGACACAATTTTTAATAAAAAATGCCGTAAAAATCGTCATAGCTTGTTCAAAAACGTTCATGCTTACCTAAATATTGCATATTGCATCTATTTTTACATATTGAGTGAAGCAAATCATGGCTGCGAGACGCAGTTGCAAAGCACAGAATCCGAACATTTCTGGCACGCTTTTCATGACTCACAGGCTCTTGTAACCCAATGTAAGTGCACAGTGAACCTTCGGAGATGAGTGCGAAATGCGCAAAATAATGTTGAGCCATTGTTGTTGCTTTGCTTTTTTAACGCGGGAGACTAAGAGCATTCGGCATCAAGAAAGTTATCAATTGCAATGAAAAGCAGCCTTCCATACTGTTGTAAACATGACGACCTGGTGTTATTAAAGTGAATTAAGATTACCTTACGAAAATGATATACATGATGTTCGTTAAGTAATTTCAATATGAATAGTATGAATATTTCATCCTTAAAATTTTGATTCTGTGAGCAGGTGTCGTGACCGAAAATTCATCCAAAATACAAATTACTTAACAAATATCGAATCTATCATAGCTCTGAGGAGGTCGTCTTTTCACTTAAATGCTTACTATGCCTCACATTTCACACTACCTGTGCCACCTAAGATTCGGTATCATATTTGAACTGGTTTTCCACGTGCAAACAGGGAAGCTCATTCATTCTGCCAACAGGCAAATGTGTGCTGGGTGGTGTAATTCGTGAAACGTCACGTGACGCCACGACATTGCATGTAAAAGTTACGGTGAAGGTACGGTATCTCGATCTGTGTGGCAGAATGCGGTTTGATCAATTTGAACCACGTCACTAATCCACTCGATACCGGCAGCTCTTCCGAAATCGGAGTCAAAACAGAGAGATGTGTCTGAGTGACACAGAAGAAATGTAAACGATAATGCCCTGATGACCTTTAACTTGATTACTGATATCTTATTGGAGTACTCATCATTGTTTGCGTTGTGTCAATAAGTCAATGAGAGCCGCAAAGTGACAAAAGATGTAGCGGTTACTATCGATAGCACCCAGCCGGTGACGGAAACATTCCCTTGAGTGCTACATCAGCTTCAGTGCCCTCCTTTCTCGTCTTGGAGACCTGCCCTCGCTTTCGACGTATGCTGAGAGGTAGGTACAAGAAGTATTTGCCACGAATTCAAGGCAACTCGAATTTCGTTACATATTTTACTTTACGTCAGATCGGTATTGTATAGTTTTACCAAAAGCTGCAAGCCCTAAGCAAGTACATGTATGGGAAGTTAGGCGGATGAATCATCCACCTGAAATTTGCAACTTTGCCCCTTTTTTGCGGTAGATCAGAAAGTTAATTATCACATAGATATGCCGCAAAAAATCCAAGAATGAGGACTGTGAACCGAAGCCGATTTTCCGTGGCTGTATTTCCGGCAACCTTTTGCGCAACATCTTGCGCCATTCTCCGTGAAATGTTACCTGAAGCCACTAATGTTCTAAATATTTGATGTTCAGTCTTTGGCCTATACAGCTGGCATGCATAAGACTCAAGCAGAGTAATAAGCCGCAATACGAGATATGAAAAATCATGATATTATCTCCACGCCGCACCAGGTTCCATCCGTGATGAATGCATACCTGTACCTCAGTCATCAAATATGGTAGCTCCCTTCGAGCCTGTTACACGTTTATTCATTCACCCCAGTAAGGGAATAGGCAGAATCACGTGCACTGTGACTCCTGGTACACAACTAGCCACAGGCTAGTCGTGTAGTCAAGGGGAATAATCTGAGACCGAAAATGTCATCATATGTCTGCTGTCTCCAGTCTGATGGAGTCACGCGAGCCAGGTCATCATGCACCAAATTATGGCGCGCTTGATCCATGCATGCACCATAAGTTTCGAGTCAGCCACATGTCGAGTGGCGGACGTTTTATGACATTGTAGACGTTGCGCTTATCTCTAATCTTGTCTTGCTTTATGTCTGACTCCTGAAATATTTGAGGTACGCGCAATCAGCGTACGAAATAGATACTGGCAGACGTTGAAAGCACGGCAACAACCGGAGCTCAGCAAACCGAGTGCTCTGCCAGACGACCAAGCGAGGGGAAAGCACCACTGGACTACATCGCAGCTGGAAAATAAGTCTGGTAAGATGACGATGCAATTGAACCATGACGAATGCCCCCACTGATGGGGGTGACGTAACAGCGTTATCGAGCTGTGCATCCAGTTCTGAGGCAATGCAATATCACATTTCGTCTTGGGCACTGGCACGGGGTCGGAAAATCCAACCAGACATTGGTGTTGTCCCCGTGTGGGAAAATCCTGCATGATACTGTGGGTGAACAATCGTAGTCAGTGTTTGTGTACATTGGTGGGAGCAGTTTGTGTTTGGGGGCGCCGTGTATCCCGTGGGGTAAGCCGAGTATGCAAGCATTTGTTGGATTCAGAGCTCAATGAAATAACGTTTTCTTACCACAAACGCACTACATTTTGTAGAATTGCACAATGCAAGCCGACAAGGTCGTAAAATATAACTGATATCGCAAAATGTTCACCGGGAAGAAGCAGCGTTCGGCACAAAAGATGCAAGGAAGAAAGATGATGAACACCTCGTCTACCTTTTCCCGTCAATGATCCACAATGTGCTGCTCCGCTGCTCAAACAAAAGTACCTTGGTAGAACAAAGCTTTGAGACCTGACCTGAGAACATTCTGTCGGACAAGGACCGAGATATACGCCCGTGGGCAGCCAAGGCCCACCCAAAGAGATGCAAGGGCCTACTAATAGATGCGCTGCCAGACTTTAAGCCGTTGTCACAGGTTATTAATCAGTTGGGGTCAGAAACATGGGGCGTTTAGGCTAACATGAAGTCTGAACATTTTGCTTGGATCTTTTTCAGGGATCAGTACCCATGCTACGAAGTGAGCACACGTGGTTGTGCACCAGCCCTGACTCACCATCCGATCATGACATGTCGGGTCAACAGGAGAATTTTGCGAAAAGAGGCCTAATGTGCCTCAGTTCTCACCACTGTATGTTCTGTCTCCTGGCGCCATCTGACTTTTCCGGGGGGGGGGGGGGGGGGAGGGAGGGGAGTGCGCTGTTACCGGCCGCATGCAACCCGGTTTGGGTCTTAATAGGCCATTTTGTCATACAACGCTATGGCCATGATTTCGATATTTCAACGTATTTGCGTGTTTGTGTACGGTATCTATACGATTGCTATTGTACGACTGTTGCTATTGCCATTGCTGACACGATTTTTCAGTGAGTGCTTGTGCACCTGAAAGAACGTAAGGTGCGATTACCACATCTCTCTCTCTCTCTCTCTCTCTCTCTCTCTCTCTCTCTCTCTATCTCTCTCTCTCTCTCTCTCTATCTCTCTCTCTCTCTCTCTCTCTCTCTCTCTCTCTCTCCTCTCCTCTCTCTCCTCTCTCCTCTCTCTCTCTCTCTCTCTCTCTCTCTCTCTCTCTCTTCTCTCTCTCTCTCCTTTCTATATATATATATATATATATATATATATATAGAGATATATATATATAATATATATATATATGAGAGACGAAGTAATACAAGTTATGGATAACATGGTTTGCAGTTTGCTCACGAATGTGTCTGTGCGCGTGTTGGCCATAACGTGTGTGTATGATAGTGAACATAATGAAAAAATAAAAAGAAGGCTATTGTGCCGCCCACCGGCTCCAGTCGCCGTTTCTCTTATCCGGAGTCAACTTTGTTTACCCTGCCCTTGCTAGCCATCTCTTTTCGCCGGCGGGCTGCTGGCATGTGCACTGCCTTCGCTCAGCCGTCACTTCCGTTTGGCTATAATCCTGTGCTCTTTCAGAGCAACGGAGGGAGTGGCCGGAAGCATGCGGCTCGTGGGTGGCGCCGGCGCCGCCGTAGCGCTCGGAGCCCGCTGCCTGCTGCTGTCGGCGGAGCCGACGGCCGCGGCGGTCTCGCAGGCTTCCCTGCAGACAGTGGCCGACTCGCTGAGCCGAGACCAGTGCGTGCAGCTGTACCGCACCTTGAGGCCGGCCGCCGGCCGTCTGGACCGCTCCTGCATCCGCCTGTTGCGCGCCTGGGGCAGACGCGACGGCGATGCCCCCGCCCTGCGCGATGCGCTGCGGGACCTCGGCCAACCAGAGCTTGCGCGGGGCGTCGTTAGAAGTCAGGACGAGCAGGGTTCTGCGCTGATCGCGGACAGCCTGCGGGAAGTGGCGGCGGAGGCTGCAACGGAGGATCAGGAGAACAACGAGGATGATGAGGACAGTGACGACTCTGACTCGCGGCCGGCCGGACGTGACCGGCCGGCCGAACGGGACGGTTTTGGCGCGGCTGGAGTGACTCTCTTGCTCACCCTTGCCCTGCTTCTGGCTGTGTTTGGCTGCTTCTGCGCCGGCCGCGCCGTTTGCCCGGCGCTGGCCGGCTATGATCCCGCCGCGCGCCGGCGACGCCAGCAGAGTGTCTCGAGCCGCGTCGACCGCATGCTGCGCGCCCAGAGACTGCGAGGCAAGCTCGCGCTGGTGACGGGCCTGACATCTGGCGGTAGCAGGGGAAAACACGGGTACGGAGGGATGCCCGCTATAGAAGGCGAACCGTCTGCGGCGACTGACGAGGAGAAGGCACCTTCGATCGAGAACATTGCCATTTGATGTCTGGTCCATGCCTGATGTATGATGGGCTAGCTGAATCATATTAACTTCATGCCTCCGCATCTTCACTGCTCTTCTAACGACCAACTTCGGACGGAATTCATTCGCGCTTTGAATGCTTTGAACACATTGAAAAACCTTCGGTACTGGAACCGCCATAGTAATCATGGGTGGCACTGACTGCGGCTCTTGGCTACCGTCAGCCGCTCCACCGCCTGTCAGTGCGTCAGCAGTCAGGAAGCCGACGCAGATTGCCGGAGGAGCACTGGCCAGGTCCTGCAGGAGAGCGCTGGACGCGATGGAGGGGTACGAGGCGGACAGGCGCGTTCGCGATGCCAAGTGGGTGCATTTAGCGGGTCTTGAGGGGGTAAAGGCAGCCGACCGACTGCATGGAGCAGATCATGAGGCCGCCACCACTGGGGAGGCCGTCCCACAGCCCAGGAGATGCGTGAAGGCGTCCTCGAATCGCTCTCAGCCGAGGAGCCGCATGAGCCCTGCGCCGCCGCCACGGGCCGGCGCTTCGCTCCCTGAGAGTAGTGTTAGAGAAGTTGCCGGTGGGCACGGAGGCTGCACTGGTATCGCACCAGCGTGTCAAACATACGGTGCTCCGTGTTGTGACCGTTAATGTTGCTACAGTCGCACTGGCGTATCGGAACAGCTAGCTGCGATGGTACTGTGAATTGTGTTTGTTTATGTGTTAGCAGTAACAGATGAGGTTGCGTCCTTCGGCTGAAGAGACTAGTTTCTTAAATAATTTTGTCTCACAGAAAGATATAAACCCATGTTGGTTTGTGGAAACGAATGTAGCGAATTTAGAACTCGGAAGGCTGCAAAAGTCATGCAAATTGCAGCGAGCACAATTTTGTCCCGGGCCTAGAGGTGGGTGATGCCGTCACATGAGCGCCGTCTTCAAGACAATGGCCGTGTGGGGCCAGCGTAGGCGGAGATCCCTCGTGAAACCATGAAATTGGTACACACACCCGTTATAAGCTTTCTGCGGTGTGTTCAGTTCCATGGCTAAAGCCATTCACGACTTCTTAAGCCCGCTAAAACACGTATGGTTAACGTTGAGTCGCAATACATGCATTGCAATCAAAAGCGATTCCAATGTCTGCCAGTGGTGCCGTAGACTGATGTCCTTTCCGTGATACTGACGATCAAAAGCGATTCCGATACCCTCCAGTGGTGCCGTAGACTGATGCCCTTTCCGTGATATTGACGATCGAAAGTGATTCCAATACCTGCTGGTGGTGCCGTAGACTGATGTCCTTTCCGTGATATTGACGATCAAAAGTGGTTCCGATACCCGCCAGTGGTGGCGTAGACTGGTGTCCTTTCCGTGATATTGACGATCAAAAGTGATTCCAATACTTGCTGGTGGTGCCATAGACTGATGTCCTTTCCGTGATATTGACGATCAAAAGCGACTCCAAAACCTGGCAGCGGTGCCGTAGACTGGTGTCTTTTCCATGATATTGACGATGCTGCAGGAAGGAGATGAATACATTGCATTACACGGTAAAATCCGGTAGTTGAACAGCCTATGGAACAACAGCCAAATGTCAACCTCAAGATCGGTGACATTCTATGCCCCAGACCTCCTCACGCAACTGGCTTTAACCTAGATGCTTCCCCAAACAAAAGGCCACTCGGAGTAATTGCAGATCAGTGGCTATCTCTGACATTTTGAAGATTGAAATGATCATAAGGCATTGAAATTATTTTGATATGTGAGTCGAAAATCAGCGTCATAAATTATCCCAGGCGGCATGCTCCCAAGTAGAAGGTTGATCGAGATCTAATTAGGTCAATGACTTCCCCGACTTTCATGAATTTGAAATAAAAGTTTCCTGGTGTAAAAAGTGGTTTGCTTTTGACCCTGACCGGACCTCATTGCCTGACTCAGTGTCAGTGCAAATAGTTGTCATCCTATCTGCAATCGTTGATTTGTCTTAGAAACCTTTTCCAGATTTATATGACTTCGATGATGTCACACTATATCTTCGATGATGATGTAGCACTCTGTTGTCAAATCAGTTTGAACGACTGCCTAAGATGCGTCTTCGCTGACGACCGTGGCCTGCCTTTGACCTGCTACAGGTCACAGACTTCAACCTGTATATCCAATGTTCCAGGGCAAATGTTGGGCTTTTTAATAGCCACAGGTATACGAGGTTTGACGTCGCCACACTACACCGTTCAAATTCATTCTGGACAAAACAACTTGGGAAGTTCAGTTGGTCTATTCAAACAGGTTGCCAGAGGCCCCAGTGGCGCTTGAGGACTTCTTTAAAACTTTGTCGAAGGACCCTCTGCGATCTGGATATCTAACATTGTTGTCAAAAGGTGTCGCAAAATCTGGGATCTTTGCTGTGCTGTCAAAGAAGTCCGTCAAGTTAGGACATATTGTAGCTCATGCGCCGACTCACGATAATGGTTTTGTCCTTAGCTTAGAGATGCCGGCGCCAGTGCACGGGAAGTAAGATTTGGCTTTGATTTCTGAAGCACGAGATTTGGTAGTTACGTGATTGCTCAACAGGACGCTCCTTGCACTGTCTGCTTTAACATTTTGAAACCTGACAGTTTTGCAGGTGGACAAACCGGCTTGTTACTGACTGACTTGCTTATCACAACGTTCTATGCGTCGACGTCACCGGGACCGGGACTACCACCACCGGGACTACCACCAGGACTGCCACCGGGACTGCCACCGGGACAACCACCAGGACTACCACCAGGACTGCCACCAGGACTGCCACCGGGACTGCCACAAGGACTACCACCAGGACTGCCACTGGGACAGCCACCAGGACTACCACCATGACTGCCACCGGGACTGCCACCGGGACTGCCACCGGGACTGCCACCAGGACTGCCACCAGGACTGCCACCAGGACTGCCACCAGGACTACCACGGGGACTGCCACGGGAACTGCCACGGGGACTGCCACCGGGGCTCACCGGGACTGTCACGGGGACTGCCAACGGGACAGCCACCGGGACTGCCACCGACGCTGACACCAGGACTACCACCGGAAATGCCACCGAGACTGCCGCCAGGACTACCACCGGAGCTGCCACCGGGACTGCCGCCGGGACTACCAACGGGGCTGCCTCAGAAGTGCTCCTGGCATCGCACCCGGCCCTAACACTGATTTGAATCACCACGAATCTGGTAAGCATTGAACCCTTGCCTGAAGCGAGCGCAAGCTGGGCCATGTTCTTTTGCACTGGACCGGGGAGGATGGGAAGCAAAGGCATTCAGAGCAGCTCTTCCGGATAACGTGGTCAGTAGCGTACTCTGGACCAGCACTGTTTGATTGCGCCCTCAGTTTCACCTGTATCTGAATGGCTTGTTTTTTTTATGCGTTAGCGGTGTGCTGTGAAATATCGGGTCACACCGGCGCGTGGTCGTTTCGCAAACATCTGTTTAATCATCATGGTCACACACATTAAGAAGTGGCGTTTATTCGAAGTGAGCATGGCTGCCATTCAATCAAATATTCAAACCATCAGTCGCGTACGAGAACCGCCGAGCGATTCGAAGTGAAACGGAACAGATTGTGCACTTGCTGTGTGAACCAAAGTCCAACACTAGTCAAGCGCGTTTAGAGGCATGCCATCATGAACTGCAAACCAGACCAGTAGCCAGACACAGGGAGGCACGCCAGTAGCGCTCTGGAAAAATTGTGTTGAATGAAAGGCGCATAATTAGACAGAGCACTAAAAAAACTGCTGAAAAGCACATACATGTCATGCGGTGAGGTACGTGTGCTGCGTGGCGCTGTGCTTTGTTCACTACAGCGTGTTTCAGATTGACCAAGTTGGTTTTGCTTCAACTATCAGTTTCAATTCTGCGACAGGGTACTCGAACCCTGATGCATAGTTATCTGCTGTCTAGCATCCACGTATTTTTGGTGGAGATGTCTACTATGTATTGGGTGTTGATGTCACACATTAGCTGGGGTGGCAAAACGGACCGGTATTCAATTATAACTTGCAGAATGGTAACTTCAGGGTGCTCTCCAGCGCTCCAAAATTCTTTAACTCCTTACAACCCGCTGCGCTTAGCCCCGGAAACCCCGGAGAACTTTGGACAGGATGCGTGAGAGGTGCCTGTCGATCAGCTTGTGCAGTTCGCTTCGGATTCTTGCAGTCAGTTGGCGCTTTCCAGTGACCCACCACCTGCGAGCTTCCCGCTCCAGGCGCCTGCGGGCCGGGTTCCCGAACAGCCTGTTGAAGAAGCCCAGGATTCCCCTGATTCTCGGTCGTATTTCGATATCGGGCAGGCGTATGTCGATCGTTGTGTTCTTTGGTTTAACCGTCAGGCGTCCTTTCCTCCTCGACACCTGCAGAGTGGTGGCAAGGCTGGCAGACGGGTTCCTCAGCGTGATGCGTGGTCGAGCACGGACAGTTATGCAAAACTTCCTGAAGAAGATTCTCCTACAGAATCTGCGCCTGACATTCATATTGCCCTCGATCCTGGGCCAAGACACGGCTAAATCCAAAGCAATTTGGTTGAAGGGCGGTATCCGGACGCTCAGACGACTCAGTCTAACGTTAGCGAGGCCCGTGACGGTGATGCCGCTGACGGACCAGCCGCCGATGTTGAGGTCTCTCAGCCTCAGCGGGTCGAAGCGCGCCCTCAGAGTCGGGCGGAAGGCCTCCAGGATGCCCCTGACACATTGGGTCAGGGAAGCTGAGCTTCGCAGGCTGCACTGGCTCCGCGCTTCTGCGTGCAGCACCAGCACGGCCAGTACGCAGAGCGCCGGCCGTAGTATGGCGGCGCGCATGGCTGGAGTTCAAGCGGCGCAGGGGCGCCGGAGAGCCGACCGTTCGAGACGGTGCCACCGTGCCTCCGGAATGCTACATCGCCGCGGGAGCAGAGAATATATACACAGCGCAGCTAGGTGGTCACATGTGGGCAGCATGCGCCTGTGGGGTCTCCATATGCAAGGTGCATGTGTCAGAACCATATTGCAATTCAAATCACGCAAATGTGCCAGCTTATAATTGTGCCATAAATCAAGACGAATGCGGTCATGCCACATTCGGCTACATCTAAATGAGAACACACCGGTAGAACGTCGTAAAGAGCGTTCTTTTACTAGCGATACTCCCCTGAAGAACAAACTGCCTACATTCAAAGGCCCCTTCGACGAAGAGATACCAAGTACCTTGGTGTCGGGGCATCGTTAACTTTATTTTCTACAGCCACCCGGTTGCAGGAACATCACGGCGGAGCCCAAACCAGCTAGTTTACGAACAACTATTTTCTGAAGGCGCCGTCATTATGGATGCAAGCAGGGAAGCTTATGAACAAGTAGACTTTCTTAGGTCCTGCGAGATCCTTTGGGATCCCTGTTGCTGACAAGCAAGAGTCCGATTAGAGTGCCCGCAGGGCATGCCAGATGTCATATGAAGGGAGAGCCTAGCTGGAGGTCAGACCCTAAACCATGAGTCAGATGAATCGATCGCAGGGCCCCTGGGACACTGAGGGCTTTATGTCAGTCTGCTGACCGAGACCACCAATGCCGAACAGTCGGTTCCGTGCCGATCAAGCCTTGGGGGCTTCTTCCCCAAGCAGGGACAAGATCGGGGCTTGCAAACGTCAGTTAGAAGGCCCTTTGCTCTGGTCGGGACCCTAAAACAGTAAAGCGACTGAGATGATTAGGGGCTCACAGTGCCTAACGGGAGACGCTGTGTCGACAGTGGGCCCCAAATCGGCCAGCGGCACATTTTTGAGCAGGAACAGGCGCAGGATCCCGGCTGTCAAAGAGCCTCTTTCAATCGTTGGTGGAGCCTCCAGGCAATTTTCTGACTCCCTGCGCTGGTGAGGGATCATTAGCCATCAGTGAGGGCCCTGAGTCGACCCGGTGTCAGGTGGGGCACATGTCATCGGTCAGAACACCTGCAGTATCAGAGAAGGGACCGGTGCGGTGTATGACGTATCCCTCCGAGGGCCTCCGGAGCAGCCAGGGATCCAGTCCCTATATTGCTGGAATGGCAGGCTGCTAGGAGCCCCGGCTTGGACGAACGTTCTCCATCTCGTGACGGGAAGCTTCACCTGTGCACCTCCGATTTTGGTTCTCTGAGCGGAACTAGCAGTTACGGCATCACGGGCAATAAAGATTACGCCATAGGTTCGTGGCGATTTGCGTGCTAACCCGTCCCCATTATCATCGCACGGGTGAAGAATAATGTCTTTGATATGTTGTTAACATATACGAATTCATTTTAAAAAGCGCAAGGACGTTATTTGAAAGCATCACTTTCCGATGCGTCTTTGTCCTGACCACCCGTTAAGCGCCGCCAGGTGTTAGCTGCCGGGCCGGTATTGCGCGGCCCGTGGAGACCGGAACGCTGGCCATAAGTGTTCTTCATCCAGGCTGCGCGCGAACGTTCTTGAAACTACTTTCTTATAATTTGCACTGATGGATCTTGAATAAAGGATGCACTTCTACAGGCAACAAGGGTAGGATATATCAATGCACATTCCTGACCCTGGTTCGATCTACGCTGGTGTTCAATCAACGGGTCGTCATGTCTTTTATGCAACAACGAGAAAATCCAGTACTCTCAAGCTTTTTTCATGAAAAGGTGTTCAAAGCGCTCCAAAGTGGTTTTAGATCGTTTTTGAAGCCGGCACTGGTAGAATGGTTTTTCGACGGTGTGTTAACTAGTTGTGTTTACGAGTCAGAAGACCACCTTCTCCATACGCACACTTCTTCACGGTGGCGGCACCTGGCGACCACCGCCGCTCCCCCGCCACCCCGCTGGGTAACCGCCGCGGCGGGCAAGGGGGGACTGGTCGACATTGTGAGATCCGATCCTTTGGCAAAAGCCGCCGGGCCTTGGAGGTGGGCGCGATATCGCTGCCTGTACCCGTGGAATGCTTGTAACTGAGCAGTCCGGCACCAAATACTTTGCAGACTGCCAACAGCCTGCTCAAGGTGCATGCACCTTGAGTGCGTGTTGCGAGACACCTTGCGGGATGCATACGACTTATGGCAATGGGTGTACTTTGCAGTCTTGTTTGACTTTGGACCTCGGAAATTAAGTTGGCTTCAAGAAGCCAGGTATTTGCCGCATTGCGTACGGCTGATCGTGTCCTGCATTTGCTTTGCGGAAGCTGCCGTTCTATTTGGCATAGATCTTTCTGCGCTCTTTTTATTCGAACCTGTTCCGGGAGCTGGAATTTTAGCGTCGAATTAGCGTCATATTTTTGAATTGTTTTTTTTTGTTAACTGTCATACCCGAATTTATGATGCCTGCAGCATTATCATATCACTATCTTAGTCAACGTCCGGAAATCGAGTGCGTTATCAGGCGCCTCCAAACCGGCGTGAATGAAACTACTAGCAAAACAATCCTCGCACGGCAGAAATCGCTGCGATCTAACGGGGTCAGCGTCAGCGGCATGCAGGTGGGGGACGCGGCCCCGGCCGGATCGCGGCACACCCCGCGGCACGCCGAGCACGAGAGGCGCCCTCCCTCGTGTGGCGGGCAGGGGCGGCCCGACCCCGACCGGCGTGTCGTATGGCTCCCAGGCGTAGGACTTCACGATACCTTTAGCGTTTGCTCTTGAGAAACGAACTGCTTGCTAGTTCGGACAGCTGGCTTTACAACGTTGAGCAATGTACGCAGTTGCACTTGTGTTGAACAAAGAACGTTAGATTCATGGACATCCTTTGCAGATTGCATATATATATTTATATATATATATATATATATATATATATATATGTATATATATATTACCTGCGTGAAAACGGCTTTCACGATAATTTAAATCACTGAAAAGTTTTAAAAGGTTCAAAATATTTCCAGGAGGTTCTAGTATACACTTAACACTCTGACAACAAACGGTTTCCATGCAATGCTACTAGTATGCATAAGCAAACATTTTGTATCCAACTAAGATTATTTGCGTGTTAAACGAGCCTCTTAATCATGTCAAAGACCCTACCCATGTTAGCAGCATTTGCAGTTTGAGGGGTGTTGCACGACAACTATCATTAATTATTTGCAAAGCTGTGTGTGTTATGAATGATTACACGACATTAAACTCATTAAGACGTGGTTTGTCTGCATTTCCAAGCCCGACAACAACCAACAGCAATGGCGTCTTACGCTGGTGCAACTCAAGCCCTGCAAATAATTTCATCGTGAAGGCATAATGTTTCGGCACGCAGACAATCATCTGGAATCAAGGTCTTTAGAACCGAATCCGACCAGCAATTCGTTTCTCACCCTGATATGTTTTCATTATTATACAAGCTAGTATTGGTATGAATCGGCATTGAAAGCTCCTGTGTTTCCGGTGAGTTAGCATTTTATGAATGCCGCTCTCTACCTCTGAATTTGGATTGGTCTCGGGCAGGGCGACGCATCCCGCCTGGGGATAACGTACAAGTTGCGTTACGTTGGGAGGTACGTGTCAAGGGTGTGTTTTCGATGCCTTGAAGACGTGTTCGTTGGAAAGATTCTAAGCAAGAGACTGCCTTCGTCGTCTGGCTAACTATGTGTGATAGATCAGAAGGCCAGTCTGCATTCTTATTCATACTTTTATCTATATTCAGACACAGGGGGCCCGTGTTCCAATTTGCTCGAAGTCATTGGAACTTTCTGACGCACTAATGGTGTGTGTGATAAACGGGTTTTTTCTGAAAATCAGTCAATGTTAATGTTTGACATGCCAATTACAGTAGTAGAGCTCATTTCCAGCCGCATTCAATTTTAGGACTTCCAGAGATCAGCAAAGTGTTTGGTTATTAAGCCCGGACCCTCACGATGTTTTTTAAAAAATCAATACCACTAGTAGTTTTTAGCATACTAATTTCCCTTACGCCACATTACAAAAAAATAAGCTGAATTAAGCTAATTAACTTTAAAAACTAAAACCAGGGACCAGGGGCGCGGCCAGAGCCTTGGCAAGGGGGGGGGGGGGGTTCACGGGGTTAACAAGGGCCCTTAGGATTAACAAGAATTAACAAGTTATTATTTAGATCATAATCATTAGAATAGATCGCCAGTGCTCTCCATTTTGCAATGGTTTAGTGAACTCTTTTTAAAGCGATAAAACTCAGAAAAATCAGAATTTGTGTCTGGGCTGCATACAGATATTCAGGATTCCGCGAATGTAGGTTGAAGATCAAGATGGGTCAATAATTCGTATGAACATGGCCAAGCCATGTTTGTGTGGACATGCTCAACACTCAGTCAGAATCGATTCATGGCATAAATTATGTGACGTAGTTTTGTGCACGTGCGTTCGCATATCTCAGCAGCACAAACCTCGACGCCAGGCGTTGTAGTCTCCCTGGGGCACGCGGCGTCGGCCCCGCCGCCGACACTGTGGCCATCAGGTGGACGGAAATGATGGCACATTTCAAAGAAGTACCTCTCTTCGCCTTTGGACACCAGATCGTTCAGTGATATTCCGAGCTTTTATTTTATCTGTGCGGTTTTTAATTTTATGACAAAACGTATTGGTCCTCACAGCGCCGCGAAGTGGTGCTGGACTCTGGTGGTGCAACTGGAGCAGTGAAGGTAAAATATATATTTTCCGTGTTGCTGCAAATCCTAATCTGTCCAGAGGACAACCTCGAAGCTGTAAGAAAAGGTTCGCCTGCTGTTATGTTTGAGCTGTACGAGTTAATGTAGAACACAAAATCAGGAACATTATTTTATTTGGTTGTTGTTCCGCGCAAAGTGCCCCCTGGCATTACTTGCAGTGGCCTGTGCCGTTAAGTTTTACGAAAACTGCGGCCCATGCCGCCGCTTTCCTCGCTCCCCGAGATTACAGGCGTGCCATCGGGGCTTTATGATGCACTCAGCGGCTGGGGCTACACGGTGTCGCCAGCCTCTCACCCTGGCGAGAAGGGCGGGCACCGCGAGGAATCGAACCCCGGACCTGAAGTTTCCTAGACGCGCTGCGGTTAACGTAGGCGCATTAACCACTACCCTATCAGCACCCGGTGCGCAGACTCAAACTTTTGATGTTATTTGTTTCACCAGTCGATTCTGCAAGGAATGTATGGTCCCCAGCAAACATGGGAGATTTTATTTTATTATATAAATATATATATATATATATATATATATATATACAAGATATTTTATTTTATATAAATATATATGTAAATATTATATATGTAGATATAATTAGCGCGTTCAACTTATTTCGGCCCACTCCATTCAACGCTAAGGAGGCCTTTCATTTCCGGAAAAATGACCCCCTTGAGTAGAGCACTACGGGGCACATTTTTGTTCCCGGTGAAAGGACAAAGGGTCATTCTGTCCCACCGCGGTGTGTCCTCCGGCCGTCATGCTGGCGACGCGGGGCGGCATCCCCTGGCCGACGGGAGGCCCTCATAGTGATGCATCGTATCGTATTGGTCCGCCCCCTGAAGCGGGAAGCCTGACCCGCGCAGCTGATCCCTGACGACACAGGAACCCATCATTGTGTCAGGGACCCTGAACATTGTAAATCGCGGGCCCCGGCCTCATTCCCGCTTGTGAAATGGGTCTCAAGGGCTCAGACGGACATGGAGCCGACTGCTTGGCTCAGTGTCGAGGCTCAATATGATAGGGATACAGAACCCTAGCAAAAGGGACCTAAAAGAATCCCTCTGACTGACGTCTCAGGTCACGCTACTACAGGTGGGACCGCGAGTCCAATCGTGCCGTTGATCTTGGGTCCCGCGGGGTCCTCCGGCCCTTCTTCAAACCTCATCAAACAAAGCCCCTGACCGTCTGGGAGCCACTAGCCGGGATATGTCCCCCTGTCATGCACTGTGGGCGCCTGAATGACAAAGGGGCCCAACCACTGTTTCAGAGACCCAGACCAACGCCAATCGTGGCCCCCGATATGGCTCCTGTTTGGCAAATGGGCCCCCAGAGTTCAGGCTGGCACGAAGCCATCTGTCTGGTGGTCGTGGTTTCTGGCCAAGTCAGACACCCACATTATCTCAGGGTTCCTTAAAGGTACAAGAGGGCCTCTGAGATATTTCAGGCCATCACCGTACGGAACATGGTTCTTTATGCGACCTACAGCCAATCTTGCGGTCCCTTATGCCTTTCAGCCGGGCATTCGATAATCTGTTCTGTTGGGCCGCCCGGGTCCCTCTTAGGGACTCATAGAACACTGTCCTTGGTCGCTTCGGGCCCATTGCGAGTAAAGGGCACTCTGTTAGGCACTGGGTGCTACTGATGGATACAGGTGCACCGACCAGTGTAAATCACTGGTCCCAGCTTTGTAGCTGATTGGGAAGTGGGCCCTTAGGCCTACTTCCCACAGTCTGCTCCAATACCAATACGGAGCGGACTGTGCAGCACTGGTGGTGCCTGATCGATATATAGACATATATCGACTCAGGATGTCCCTCATCAGTGCAAAGGGCCCTCTGACTGTCATTCGAGGGTCAGTCCCCGCAGGCTGGCACCCCTCAATATTACACCGACCAGTCTTTCGTACTCTTAGACCTTCCAATCAAGCCTTTAATCATCGGACCCGGTGGATCCTCCTGGCTCTTCGGGCCTCCTCCAACATTGCCTCTGACTGACTGATTTGGGGCCCTCTGCTAGCACAGGGGGAGCGGGGGGGGGGGGGGCAGGTTAGACAGCAATATTAGGGGGCAGTGGGGGCACCTCCCCTTTGGTCCAGACGGCGCCCCTAGCGCTCTTCAGGGCCGACAATCAAGGGTTCGACTAGGGGTCCCGAAGAGTTGGCCAGAGACTGTATAAAAGGATTCTGGCCCACAAATGTCCATCAGTGGGCCCCTTGCGTCAATTGTTGGCCCCTGGGGGCAATGCGGGCCCGCCGGTCCATTCGCGACCACTAATTTCGAGAAGTCTTTCCGTGGAGGCCTAGAGCCCTTTTCAAAATCCGGGACCATTTTGGGGCCTACGATTGTCAGTCAGAAGACCCTTTGCATTGGTCAGGATACCTTAGGCAATGGGGAACTGCTGTGTTGGTCAGGGGGGGGGGGGCGCAGTACGCATAACAGGGGACTCTAGGTCGGCAAAGACCCAGAGTCAGCAATGGTTCCTTTTCCCGAGTAGGGACAGGAATGCGACCCGGAATGTCCGAGAGTCTCTTAAATTGATCGGCACGCTGATAATGAAAGGAGATAGGAAAAATGGCAATGGTTCATAATGAGACAGTGGAAGAGCGTTGTGTCGGAGCGGGCCCAAGAATGAACGAAGCCCTGGACCTCCACACCATTTCAGTCAGGGGGCGAATGAGCTGAACTAGAATCATCTGCCAATTATTCGACCCCTGTGTTGGTAAGCGATCCTTAGGCGTCAAAGAGGCCCCAGCGTCGATCCGGAATCAACTGCTCCGGTCTGAGAGCCCTCCGCGCCAGGGAGGGGACCAAAACAGTTTGCATCCCTTTGTGCCCTCGTGATCGACCAGGGGGCCCCGGCCACCGTGTCTCCAGAATAGTAGCCGGCAAGTACCCCGGTTGGCTTGTTTGGACCAGTGAGCCAGAATTGCTTTTGAACTAGGGCGGGGGTGAAAAATGTCATCGCAAAAAGACCGTCCAGGAGTGAAAAACTCAACTGATAAAAGATAGAACTTATGAGCTAGTGACTGATGCTTCAGCAGACATCTGTTTCAAGTAGACATGGACGTAATATCATAAATCTGACGAAACTGTTTTTTTCTTAACATCTTAGGCCATTAAACGGAAACAGAATACATTAAAGCATGGCAATTTTATTACAGTGTAATGAGCATAGCAAAATTCACTATCACCATTAACTTGATGCTGCACTCTGCACTATCCTTCCACGGCATTTTAACACAAAACAAACCAAAGGAATTCAACAATAAAATAACAACAGAAAATTCAACAAGGATAAACCGCTCAAGCAAAAACAAAACTTGGACTCCTACACATCAGGTGATCACCAAGTCAAGCACAATACACATACCTCTGGCTGCTGTTAAGATGAGGTCGCGGAAAACAAACATTTTGTCACTGTTTCTTACAAAATACCAATGCTTATTTCCATGAAAGTAGCCTAACTATGCCTAACCTAAAGAGGACTTACTTCATGTCATCCTGTCTAAGCTGTTGGTATCACAGCAGCTGTGGTGACTTACAGATTCCTGCACCATTCCTATTGTCGCTTGCCATGTACTTAACCAACTTAATTTAACTTAGAGTAGCCCATATGTTGAACGTAATCTCAACTCACCTATCTGTTGACGGCAGCAGTTATGATAAAACATGATAAAGCTTATTTTTTGGCTGGTTTCAATTTGCATTTGTATTCAGTTCATTTTGTGTAAGTTTCTTGACATCCGAAAAACTTGACAACACACAAATGAAAACACTTTAAATCACTTTGAACAACTTCTTCTGATTGCCTTGGTTAACCTCTGTCAAGGGCAATAATGGGTACGCTGCACAAAGCAATCGCTCTTCTCCAAAAGTAACATAACTTTTAGATGACCATGCCAGTATTGCTGCTTGCCTTTTTAGCTGCAGCAAAGGCATCTACTTAGCCTTGTTAATTAATATCTAATGACATAGTTTAAGATGCTGACTTCACATTTTCAATGGAATGGTCTGACTATTTGCTTCATGATAATATTTACCTCATATTATAATTGCTATGCAGCTTAGAGCATTCCAGTGTTAAAAATATAGTACATATATACAGCACAGTCATTTTCCAAGCAGCAAATCATGACAAGTATGGAAAACATCTGGTTAAGCAACCATGAGGTACCACTTCAAGAAATTTGGGACAAATAATCAAGAATATAGAACAAAATAAGCCTATTGCATGCCTTGTGGCATCATAATTTGTCTTAGACAAAATTCGATGGAATAAAACGGCAAATGGCTAACTATGGTTACAAGTCGTGTGTTAAAAACGGGTGAGGTGAGCAATTACTCGGTCCGCAGGAAACGTACTGACTTTTTCAGGGCACGCTTCTTTCTGGTCCCCCAAAACAAAAAGTCGGCACCACAGTTTGCACAGTTTTCTGACAGACAGGGTCATCCCACTCACCCCCGAATATAAATAGCAACCAAGTCCACCAACTTACGAGATTAAAATGTGAAACAAGTGAGAGGTGTGCATGATAAACATTTCCGGAGGGCAGAATTCCGTCATCAAACACTTCTGTATTAGCCGCGTCAGGTATGTCCCAATGCTCTATATGACAGCATAAGGAAAGCCATGTCAGGTAGCCTGGTGAATTATGCACTCGAAAGGCTTACATTTATCATTATCGAGCACCGCCATGGACCAAAAATGGCTAACCGGGGGTTTAACAGGGCAAAAATGACGGCAAAAACAAATTTCGTGCTTTAAATTGTCTCCCTCATTCCCTGTGAATTGTTCACTCTTGGGTGCATATCAAACTGGGTGGCTGGCGAATTGATCCAATTTATGGACAAATTACGTGCAAGTATGCAGTTGGAGCGCATTGCACAGAACTTGGTCAACATTTTAAGCAACAGCTGGTACCTTTAAAGGCAATGGGAAAGGAAGAAAGCATAAAGTGGTATCACACTCGTATGATACCAAGAAAAACAAAAGCAGTTAAATAAATATGAAAACTGATACTTTTCCGGCAAAGTTTTGTAATCAGCTGGTTTAACTTTAATCTGTCAAAATAAGTGCTCAAATGGTGATATTCACCTTGTAAATTCTATTTAGAAGACATTTCTTGAATTCTTACTCTTGCATTTCGGGAGTGATGCGATTTAGTCGTCAAGTTTCCTCGGGTAAAAGAAATACGTGGAGCAAAATTCTCTACCAGGCCTTGCTGGTGTTCGCACCAGGCTCTGCTTTCGTGGTGTGGTGGTGATACAAAAAAAATTTGGGATCCGTGAAAACCTTGCATTTGGCACACTGTCGCCGATTGTGATGCATTTCGTAAATAAACCAAACTTGATGCGTGGAAGCGGCTGGAGTCGCCGGGAGGTCTTGGGCTTGTAGGTACCTGACGCCCTTGCTCTGTGCGTACACAGACATGATTCAGATTTAGGTTAGGCTGACATAGCCATAGGTGTCCAGGTTCTGTGGAGCCTTGTTTATGCTTGGCGGTTTCAAGTGAGCTCGATTTGTTGTGACATCTGAAAACCTCGGAGAGGGAAATATGGGTTTGGCATGTGCGATTAAACAATGTCAGGCAGGAATGAAAACTTCACATATAATATGGGGAAAAAGAGTGAAAAAATTTAGCATAGGGGGTTGCTTTACACCCAAAGCCGGTTATTCCAGGACGCTGGTTTGGACGAAAGCTCCCTTCAATCCCTGACCGGAAAAGGCGATGGAGCTGCCTAGTGTTCTACTTACGGGGCTCCATGTCCACGAAAGGTAAGGGGTCTCCTTAGTGTTTAGTCCACTGGGTCCCTCAGGGAACAATGATGACAAATGAACAAAGCTGGACCCAACGAAATGGAATGAGCAAATCTGGTGATTCGTCTGGGTGTCTTTTCACCGGGAGCCCGTATCCAGCTGTGTGCCCCCCCCCCCCCACCCCACCCCTTCTTACCAATGCTTTGGCCTTCCCTCTGCTATAAGATGGACCTTGTGGGATCTCAGATAGGCTCCTCTCTGGATTAAGTGTTTAGATGGGCTCTCAGATGTCATTTCATGAATTAAAAAGGGTCCTACGAAGTCAAAATCACACTGGTAACGCTTTGTAACAGCGATATGTTTTTCCCTGCAATTTTAGATATCCCCTTCATGACAAGCGCCATGGTACCTCTACTGTTGCGAATGAGAGCACGTTTGTGATTGGCTCAACAGGCGGCAAGGACCTCTTGCCGGGAAGCGCATTGATTAAAATTTGAGCCATTGCGTCGCTACAGACCCTGTGACACTCCCATATCCAAAGCCAAAGTGCGCCTCGAAGGCCACCATGGTATGCGCCTTAGAGGAGAAATCAAGGCTTTGGTATAATTTGTTGTTGAGCTTGCGGGATAATACATTCCTGTTTGCATGAATTTTTGCATGAACAGAGCGTTTCAAGCCTTCGTAGCAGTTACCACACTTTGACAAATTAGTGCGCTGCAAGCAAAACAAAACAGACTCGTTCGAACAGCATGACCAATGAAATGTGTTTCTTACATAATGGTGCGCAGGAGGTCAAATAAGATTTCCACCGCAGGACCGGCTACAGGGGTAGTAAAAGTGTAGTTTTTGTCGCCGACTAAATTTTTGGAGGGAATATTGTCGCCAGTAGCGTAATACGATATCATATGACAAAATGGTCATCAAGTCCATGCCCAGTAGCGTCACCAGAAATCAGCCTATCACGGAAAGCCTCTTTCATTACTGCAATTTTCAATATCATATACATAACCGAAACGTCCAGTCATACACTGCCCTTGAACAAATGTCAGGGTATGTGCTGCAGCTAGGAAAGCAGGTGTACCTGCCCTAGACTAATGAGATAGCCCAGTCACAACAGGAGTTGTCTTCCACCCTCGGGACTTGTCGGGGCCTCACGTTTAAACTCGGTCTACGGCTGGATTTGCTTTCCTCGACCCCCCCCCCCCCCCAAAAAAAAAAACAACAACGAAGGACCTCGATAGCCAAGGCAGCAAAATGCACGGCAGATTCCGAAACAGCAGCAAGCGGCATTAAGAATGACGTCAAATATAGGGAGTCTCCACGAGGCCATGCCCCCTTATGAAAATCGAATGTACTCTTCGAACCCCATCTCAACCGTCACCAAACTATCCACCATGCCTTTGGCATGCTCCAAGCCTGGCGCGACACGTTTTAACTAGTGGACGCCCTCCGCCGCGCCCCAACAGGTAGATTGTATGTTTTTTTCAAAAACTTCACGCCAGGCGGATAGACTTTTCCGAACAAGTTACTCGCCATGACAGGAGGGGGGGGGGGGAGGGGGGGGGGTATGCAACACCCCTCCCGCTACGGTTTTCTGGGGTACCAATGCGGCATATTGTGCGGTCTAGCTAACATCCTTGGTAGCCTCTGGTGTATCCGTTGTGCGCGTGTTGACACCAAAAAAGTGCCCCTAGCAATGCTGGTTTCAGAGTAGCGATGTTTCTTACGACCATTGCAAGACAATTCAAGGCAGGCGGGTGCGGCGAAGCGCAAGCGACGATTCTGCGGACTGCGCGCGGCGGGTTAGCACTGTTACATGAACAAAACCCTACCTTATAAATATAGGCTCCAAACACATAAAACTATATGCCATTGTACTCATGATTAAACAAGGAACATACCTCTTCATGTTCCATGTCACTTTACTGCATGGTTTTATATGTATGAACATGCAAAGCTGATGTTTGGTTTTCAGGAAAATTTGACCTTCAACTTGGTCTAGTGGGGTCAGTTAACAACATGAGACTTGTTACCAATCACGAGTTCTCGCTAAAGACAGCTCACCGTTTGTTTATTTTTTTGCGAGGGTTTACCTTTTTTAGTTTACAAACGTCAGGGAATCCTTCCCACCCGCTCCACCTGTCCGTGGTATAAAAACTGGCGAATCAGGGTGAGGATTAAAAATTGCTGGCTGCCATCTTTTTTATTTTATGTACGCCGGTGTAAACATATGCAGGTCAGACCACAGAAGTATCAGCTGCTACAGAACGACACATTTCGTTAACAAGATCCAAACATTGGTGGAAATTAAATCAGCAAGCCAAAATTGCCCTTTGCATGCAAGTAGCATGCACATCTAAGGTTGTCCGCGATGTCTGTCATGTCTAATGCAGGAGTGTCAATTCAATTTGATTTCTGGAGCACTGCGCAATATCTATGTTGGGTTGCACCCCCTCAATGCTGATTCCCCCCCCCCCCAGCCAACATTTCTAGCTGTAAAATTACAAAAAGATGAGATAAACTCCTCCGCGACCAGGGCGCGTGCCCGGCCCAGCACCTCAGTCAGGCCCAGGGCCTCCACGCGCGCGCTGGCCCTCAGCGCGTGCCGCACTGTCTCTGGCGAGCCAGCCACGAAGACGCAGATCAACCCCGTCTCAGACAAACCGCCAAACAGATTGGCCAGGCTGCGCAAGTCTGCAAAGAAGACGTCGGCGACTTCGCCGGCTCTGAGACGCCTATAGACGAATTTCTAGTATGCGTCAAATTTGCCGACGGCGAAAGCCGTGATCAGGGCGTCCTTTATCTCGCTCGGCTTCTGCTTATCCTTATCGGAAAGTTGCTGATACACGCTGGATGCCCCACCAGTGAGCCTGGGGGGAATCACGTTTAACTGGTCGCTCACTCCTTTCAGTCTGCACACCAGGTCCACTTTATCGAGCCACTCCACAGTGGATTCCTGGCCACTGAACTGCGGAATGATTCTCAAGTCCAAATTCCCAGGTTCCGCCATCTTGAGCTCATGTGCCGAAATAGCTTGTAAGAAGCAGCTAGCGGATCTCAAAAATGTTATGTATTTGAGCCACGCAGCACGTCACTCATGCTGGCCCCCAAACAGCGTACACAGCTCGGTACCCTGCCTTCCAAGCCAAGCGCCCTCTCGCCGTTTCTCTCCCCGACACTGCTCCCGCCAAAAACGTTTCTGCTTCCGCCGTTCCTCGCTCCCTGCGCCCACTTCGCCGCTTCCGCCGCGCACCAAATAAAGGTTCCCTTCCACAAATGTTAGCAAAAACGGTTATGAAACAAACCATATTTGCATCCGTACAGTGCCATGCTCACAAGTGCAAAGAAAATATGCACATGAATGAGCACTGCAGAATGAATGGCTTCCAGAGCTTTCCTGTTACAGTACGGGTGCTATCACCATGAAATAGCAAACATTATCCTCAGAGACAACCAAATGCCAGCCTTTCACTGACCTCATAGGACAGCTGGTGTGTTGTTGCAAAGTCCTGGATTTGCTACTGGTTACCCCTTTATGAAAATTTGCGTGTATACCCTCGCACTGATAGAGGAAGGGTTCGACGTGAGCCCCAAAGGTTTTTTAGGATACCTCTCTAACCTGTCCCGCAATCGTACCCAAATTGACAGCAGCCCATGGAACATTCATTGTGTGTGTTTGGACACCGAAAGCGTGTTCCTAGCTTTTCTGGTTACCGGGAAGCGGCCGTTTTTTTTAGGAACACTGCACGACGATCTGCTACCGGCGCGGATGGGAGCCGGGAGGCAACCGACGACGCCGCGGAACGCGCGTGGTGGGCCGACATTGATATATCGGTGGAGCTATATATCATGAGTGTATGCTCAAAAGACATCACATATATTATTGACCTAACAACATTAAGACTAGTATTGATCCCGAGATCTTGTTGAGACGACCCCAAAGGCCTTTTCTGCTCAACTCCATTGGCATTGGTTTCGAAACACCAGAGAGGTCGCATCGGGCCCCCACCCCTTCCGCTATCGGTCCGCGTTAAAAAACGGCGTATCGGGTGAGGGTTAATGCGGCCCCCATGTACTCCCTAAGTAAGAAATGCACATCCATCCAGCCGTGTATGGACCAGGCTGATGCATGCGGCCCACAATGACGCTCTGGCAAGATTAAATCCCTTTGGCCCGACTCTGCGCCTTTCAGTTTTTTTTCCACGGGCCCACCTTTCTGCCATGGGCAATACGCAGCTGGTAGCCCGCTCCAGCGCGGCGGGTCCGACGCGTGGTGCAGCGCCGGCGCTGCTCGTACCGGGCGCGGACATGGGCCTCTGTGAGGCCCCGTTGCATACGCCATCTGCTGCCGATGCAATTGCGCCGCGCGTGCTTTCCAACAGCTGGGTGGGGGGTGGGGGGATGGGGGGTGGAGGGGGCCATGTCGTTTAAAAAGGTGTCATCCGGTGCCTGTCACTGATACAAATGGGCCACACGTGTACGTGATTAATGCATTATGGATCTCCCTTGAGCTGGTGGCGTCTGGCGCATTTCATTTTACCTTCCGGGTTCCCGGGCGATCTGGGTCTCACCGAAAGGCGTGTTTCTCTGGTAAATTCGTTATGGGTGAGAGTCAGACGCTGCTCGTGCAGACTTCCCTCCTTTACGCCTTGGGCGGGCTGTGCTGAGAAAAGCAAGGGATAAAATCACAAAATCGTTAATGCAGCGTAAAATGGACAATTTTTCACATAAGCTTCATATAGCTTAAGACCGGGAAACAAATATTACTGCCATTTTTGTTTTCAGAGTCTTCCCCCCCCCCTCCTGATCCGCCTGTTTTTCAGAACGCGAACTGATAGGGGAAACCGATGCGACTCTGTTGTTTCCAAAATAACAAAAACGGATCTTTACAAGAAACACCAGTGAATTGCTCCTTGCAACATATTGCGATTGTATCATGCTGCTCGATCAATAATCAACACCCATGACTGCAGGTGAAAGGTCAGTTTTTTCAAACATCCCACTTTTCAGGTTTACAACGTCATACATACGAGACCACGACCCGGAGTGACACACAACCTAACAGGCATGTGCCTTGTTCCACTGGGAGAATACTAGTATATTATATTATCATGTGTTTACCATGCTTCTATGTTGCATGGCTCCGTTCATGAAACAATGCCTGCCGCCCCGTGCGTTCCGCGGCATCGTCGGTTAGCACCCGCCGCTCGCGCGGAGCGTACAACGCCGTGCGGTGCTTCTCAAGACCGACGCTGTGACGGAAGCAGAAATACTAGAGACACGTTTTTAGGTAAGTTGATCAGTGCGTTCGTGAGGAACATTATTCACATAGATAAGACAGTAGTAATAGCATTATTCCTCAGATAAAAACAGCAAAATAGAGATACAGATGAGATGATATTTCGACAACATACCTTTATCGAAACAATATATACAATAGCAGAAGATTTTAGAACGCGTTCTGATAGGGAATAACAAGTGTTTGAATCAAGACTGAGATTCATTCTGAATGTGCAAAAAAGCTTCACGACAAAATTTATGAAATTATTGTATGTTGATGCTTGCAAAGCAGGCTGTCCTCGCCAGGCCTACCACTATTTCGGTAACACTGCCTTTATCGAAGCAGTAGCTTCTGATATTGTTTCGACAATAGCATGTTGCCAAAATATCAACCGATCCATACCTCTATTCTTCCGGTTTTTTCTTCGAGGAATAAGGCTATTACCAGGCCATTGCAATCCCAATGTCTCTACACGTGCTTGCGCGATTCAGCCGATTGACGTCATTGGGGGTAAACTTTCATAGCTTTTCAAGACTTCCCTTTCAATGAATGTAAAGCTTTTTGTGATTTTGTGGACACTTTCAGTCTTTTTTATCAACTTCAGTGGTTATTGTTGTGGAACTTATACTTTTTCATCCAGATTCTGCAGTGAATTAGTGGAACGCTATGGCGGACTGCAGCAATTTAAGGCAGTTTTTGCCGACAATTTCATCGGTTGCCATGGGCGACAGCGTGACGCTTTAAGGCAGACGCAAGCAAGACCAAGGGTGTGCTTGGCCAAGGGAAAATTACTGAACGATCAATTATCTGTCCGATAATCATCCGCGGGGATTTTCCATTTACACTCGGCCAGTCCGAAAACTATACCCAGCGTTTTTTTTTTTTTTTGTCCGTATCACTTAACACTCTCAAAAAGAGGTAACACCGAGCTGCGTGGGAAAAGAGGTGGTCTGGACACAAAGCCTGCATAACGTCATGTACACCATATTTGATGACGTTAGTGACACGGAAGCTTCTCAATTAGCCAGCTGGCTGCCACACAACCGATTAGTTTGAATGGTGAGTATATTTTGGTGGCGTGCGTCTGACGCTTCCCAGTTGGACCCTGAATGAATGGTCTACGGTTTTGTCATGCAAGCAGCATTCTGGAAAGGAAATTGAATCTCGGAAGAGCTTAACCGCATCAGAATTTTATATTTTTTCCGTGGGGTATATATGACTAGGGGTTAAACGTCATGCGGTGTTTGTAGCGCACCGCGTATCGCGTTTGCCAGGCACTTCATATTCGTGGGTTGCGATCAGTTGCCATGACTACGCCTTGCACGAGAGATTCCCTGTGCAGTTTGTTTTAAACGATTGGTCGCATTGAAAATGCTCGACCTGTGAATATTTTATTATGCATGTGTGTACAAGACCTGACGTACAAACACGGTTTACTGTAGCATCGTAAGGCCCGTATCGTAGGGTTTTACTGTACTTACTTTACTGTATTTACATCACTGTGATAACAAGGATGGGAGCTGTTACAAATCAATAATGCAACTGCTCATACAATCGTGCCTACAAACAGCAAATTCTGCGAGCTGATCTGTTCAACTCCGCTACCAGGCACAAAAGGCACAGACAAGCCCAAGGCTCTCTAACGATAAGCCAGCCTCGGATAAGCCTGGTCATGGAATACAATACACCACAGACGCCGCATGACATATAACCCCGTGTAAATGTGTGTGAAGAGCGAAATGACAGATAATTTCTTCTCAGTCCAACCGGGAACCGCTAGCCGCACGTTACCAAAACATACTCGCCGTTCAAACTAATGGGTTGTGTAGCAGTCAGCTAGCTAATTGAGACTTCCGTGCCAATGACATCATCGGATATGGTGTACTTGACGTCATGTAGGCTTTGCTTCCAAAATACCTCTGTACTTACGCAAGCTGGTGTTGCCACTTTTTCGGTCCGGACGGTTCTATCTCGTTAGACAGTCTTGATTATACCCCAGGCTAGTCTCCTATGCACCAACCACGGCCAAGGGTCATTGCTATGCATAGCGAAAACAGATTTTCCGTCTTGACCATGCTCCGAAAATTCTCCGGGATTTTCGCTCGCTACGGAAAACGGTCTGGGTTACTTCCATGTTGGCAGTGATGAACGCCGTCCAATAAAATTTTTCAATATCCCAGGAAATTTTCCGAGATGATTTGCCGGCCGAACGCACTCCAAGGCTTTAGAAATGAGGAAGTAGATCGCTCTGGTTTCCGTAAATGTGCAGCCTATGGCTTTAGGAGAAGCCGCGAATTCGAACAACACACCGGTTTCTTGATCGGTGAAAAGCTTTCATGTCGTCACAGAATTAAATCCCGGTTGCCATGGCAATAAACCTCGCATTCCACACTGTGGTAGTGCGCTCAACGGGTGGCTCTGGCGCGTGTTGTGCCATATTCCAGGATCCTGAGGTAGACAAGAGGTAATTGTAATCGCGTATACACCCATAACTTGAGATGCTTTATTGAAAAGCACCAATTACGCGCAAACGCCTTGTTCAGGATGGATGGCTTTCATGCAACGGACTCATCATTTGTTGACGGCCAATCTCACGCGGCAAGGCAAATCACTGATGTCAACAAGATATGCACATGATATAAGGAGCATGGCGTTGAGAGTGGCCGGGAAATAGGAATGGACAGGAAGTTGAGTCAGATGCTATGCTCCCAAGATCGGTTAATCGGTGCTGATACATGCTGTAATAAAGCACTGGAGTGAATGAAAATTGTTATTGCAATATCGATGCCAAGTTTGTGGGTCTAATACGGGTGTAAAGGTTTGTAACCGCATGATGTTCAAACATGCCAATGCACTTTAAGGTTCGTGTACACAAGGCTGCTGGTGCGCACAAAACGCAATAAACTGTAATTGTTGCAATTACCGTGTGATGTTTTCTTGAAAACAAACTAAGTTCAGAACATTCGGTTTCTGAAAAAACTGGGACGTGTTGTCAAATATAGAACGGGTTTCTTCTCGCTTACCTAGTAGCCATCTTGCTAGGGGCGTGGCAATTTTACAGTGCAAATTTTGAGAAGTTCTGGCCCATGCCAGACTAGTATGAGAACAAAACCACCAAATGCCGCACCATTGTTACGATTTTTGCATGGCAGTGACAGCTCAAGGCAATTTGTAAATGTGGTAATGTTTGGAATAGGTGCGGATGCATCGTTTTGGTTGAAATATTATTCTTTTGAATTCTTACACATGAGCAGGAAATAGCCAATCTGATGTCCGCTAAAAATAAGCCTTAACATTCTGATAAATATGATGGTGTATGATGAATATAAGACATGACATTTGACATTGACACTGACGTTGTATTCGGGTTTGTCCTTGCTGATCTGTTATCGGTAGACATGTACCTGGCTTTTAATGCTGGTTTCTGGTACCCATTTACAGTCATCAAAACGAGGCCATCATCCCTCTTTTGCGGCCGGTTCTTTCATTGCTAATGGAACCTGTTTGTGGATGACATGGGGTCTTTTGCAAAGGCCATGTTTTGGTTCTGGTTCTCACTGATTGTTTTCAAACCCAACGTACGATTATAAGTTTCAATTAGTTCGTCACAAAAGCCACACCCTCGTTTCTAGCTTCCATAATTTTACTCTGAAGTCGTTTGGTTCCGACTCCTGCTCGTCATTGGCTCACTCGTCAGCACGAGCTCGGGCAGCTATGTGACAACATTCTGTCAGTTAAATGGTCTGAGATTAAAAATGTCTTACATGTGTGCTTTATTAATTGCATGTGCACACCGCATAACGTAAGCTCAGGTGAATACCCAGTGGTTTCTAACAATGCTTACATGCATCATGCATAGGTTTAGGCACGTTTCAAAAAGGGGGGGCAGGATCAGGGCCCGCTTTATGAAGTTTTCTGGAAAGCAAGCCTGATGACCGGGGGCGGGGGAGGGGGGGGGGGGGGGGGGGCGGGGTGGTAGGCATGGAGATTGTAATGGCTCTTTATTCAAATGTAATGGCTGCTATTCTAGATATGTATCTACAGCTGTTTTTCACTGGAGCACACTCTTGTCTATTCGACCCATCTATGTGATTCGGCACGTACGGCTATCTAGCTTTCCAAGATTATTCGTCAATTTCAACATTGTCTTTCCTGGGAGGTGAAATCCTACGGGTGACATTTCGGGCCAATGAGGAGGCGTCTGCCTCCACACGTAGATGATAAAATACGGCCTGGACAAAGGCTGTTGACAATTTTGAAGATGAATCGATGGCTCCTAGTACAACAGATTGTTCACGGGCCTTCATTTCGCTGGCTGCTTTTCAAGAGATAAGACTGGTCGCGGTATTTTAGGCGAAAACAAACTCGGAAGCTTGAAACTGCCAAAAGCAATGACAAGGTCATAAAAGTGGCGATTCTGCTTTGGAAACCAAGCAACGGAGTGAAGACCCTTCTGTCATATATTCCTTATCTGAGCCCTGCTCCCGTCCGCCGTCGGCGCCCAATATCCTGGCCCGGCTGTCTCCCCAATGACTGACCGCGAACTAACCGTATGGCTACTTTGTTGCACATTTCTGGATCAGCATTACTACTAATTGGTGCGTAAAACGTATGCTGGACACCTGCAGCAATATCTTTTTCCGAATTATCTTTCCTTACACCACTCCACCACAGAAAAAAGTCGCCGGCAAGCTGCCTGCCTTAGGCATGAATTGGCCCAACAGACATTGCATTTCCCGTCATTCAACGTGGACGACTTGATCTGCTTCTGTGCGTAGGCAGGGTCTTAGTCAATGCTTTGCCTGCACAACAAAAGCCTTCTTAGTTTTTTTGTAAACAAGGGGCACGGTATTCCTCGTTTTATTGTTATCTTTACGCTGTAACTAGAACACAAACCAGAGGCTACCGTGGGAACAATTCTGTTTGCATTTTGGAGTCAATAGACCTCAGAAATCGGGCGTTGAACGACCGTAAGGATCAAATCACTGGCGTCGCTAATTTACAATGGCTTAATTTGCTCGTTCTTAACCTATAGAACTCAGAGGCTTTGCCAGAACTTATTTATTCTGGGTTCCACAGACACTAAGGACATCGCAAAAGCAGATAGGTCGACCGATATGTTTGATCAAAATTTGAAGATGAAAATTTGAATGCGGATCGAGTGGTCAACAATGTGCATAAACATGACTAAGCCATGTTTGTCTGGAAATGTTCAACACTCAGACAGAATTGATAGGTGATGCGATCTATGTGACGTGTTTTTTTTTTTTAATGAGCGATCGTGAGTCTTAGCAACACAAACCTCGACACTAGGTGTTGCAGTCTCCGTAGTCCGCGTAGCGTTAGCTCGGTGGCTAATTTTTGGTCGTGGCCCACCGATGGACAAAAATAATGATGCTTCTAAAATAATTGTTTTAAACACTTAAATCCATTAGTGATAAAAATACGATGACGTAATTTTGAGCATGCGCACTCGCAAGTCTTGTAACAAAAACCGCGACACCAGGCGTTGCAGTCTCCGCGGACCGCGCAGCGTCGGCTCAGCAGCTGATATTGAGCTGTTCCCAACGGACGGACGAAAATGATGGCGCTTCTGTAAGAAGTGCCTTTGAACGCCTCAGGACATCAAATCTTACATTAAAAAGGCAGTCTGGGTACATATTTCACGTGTGCGATTTTTAGACTGATGATAAGGACGGATTGACACTCAAAGCACCGCGAAGCGGTGCTGGAATTTGGTGATGAAATTGGAGGAGTAAAGGCAGAATCTCTATTTCTTGTGTTTTCGTACTACTTATCGGTCCAGAAGACAGGTTAATACGGTGTGCGCCGTCTGGTGGCACTTGCAGGGGCGGGCGCCGTTCGGTTTTACGGAAGCTGCAACCCGGGCCATCGCTGTCCCTGCTCTCGAGGTTGCGGGCGGGCGCGTTCAAATCTTTTGACGTAATTCGTTTCACTAGTCCATTCTGGAGAATGAACGTTCTCAGGCATACATCTCAGGCCCTTGTTGGCTTCCCTTTTACTCATTTGGACCCACTCTATTCAACAACAATAAAACCCCTTATTGCCTTCCGGGCAAGGAGCCTCATGAGTAGAACACCAAGGGAACATTACCGTTTTCGGTCAGGGGCTGAAGGGCTATTCCGTTTTATCGCGAAATGTGCTCTGGCTGTCATTCTGCCGAAACGGGACGGGATTTTCTAGTCGATCCGGGGGCCATTAGAGGGATGTGTCGCATCACGTTGTTTTCCTCCCTGACATGGCGGGCCTCCGGACCCGCGCAGTTGGCTCCGGATCAGCACAAGGACGCTCATTGACGCAACAACATCCCTGATCGCCGCAGGCGGTCCAATAATTGTTACATAGACTAAAATCCCATAATTTTCTGTGCTCTTCAGAGCTATTGAGATCGACGCAAATGGTAGAGAAATGGGGTTCCAAATTTGTATTCACATGACTAATCCTTGTACGTGTTAAAATGTTCATGACTCAGCCAGAATTGATTAATGGTAAAAAACATGCCATGTGACTTTGAGCATGGGCACTCGCAAGTCATGACACAACAGCCTAGGCACCCAGCGTTTCAGTCTAAATAAGCCGCGCGGCGTTGGCCCTGCGGCTTTGACACTTAGCAATGGCCAATGAGCAAACGAAAAAAGATGGCCCATCTTGATGGAGATGGCTGGTGAGCTAGGTGAATCGGCAGGTATGTCTAATGTAGTGCAAAAATAAGCTAAACGCAACCTTAATCTAAAATGTGGGGGGCCAGTCAACACTGCTGGCCCCGCACTTTGAAAAGTGGAGGACCATGGCCCCCCTGGCCCCCCTGTTCCTACACCCATGCTTCAATGTGGGATTTTAGTCCTTGTTGTTGCCTTTGACTTTATGCTGCATCTTGGTTGTTTCTAGATCCTTATAATGTTTCCAGACTAGCGCTGGGTTCTTGCGGAATTTTTGGCCATATTATTGGCTAAAAATTTGCGTTTAATGGATCTAGTGGCACAATGCAAGCCGCCTCTTGGTTCTTGCTTTACCCCTCCGCATACTTCCGGCCGCATGTTCAATTCTTGTTAGATCTGCTGAGTCGAACTTACAGCAGCGTGATAAGCGAATAGACAGCAGTACGATCAGAGGGCTGACGGGCATGCTGGCCGGCAGCTTGGTCGATGGTCGCTCTTGCTGGCGGCGATACCGAGAGGACACCACTTCGGGATCGAAGAGCAGCCCCTGCAGGCTTTCGGCGGTGGGCAGCGTCAGGAGCGGGGCCGCGTCCCTCGGCCAAGATTCCTCGCCGCGTACGATGAACCGGACGGTCACTTCGCGCGGCGCCATGACCAGCTTCAAGAACATCAAGCCAGCCGGATGACCTTCTGTGACGCACGGACGGTCACGTCGTCCGGCAGCATGACCAGCACCAGTAAGGAGATAGCTAATGTGGCGTTAAGTCATTTTTCATATCCTACCACATCCTATGACATCTATCATCCATCAAAAATGATGCTTGACAACAGGCATATAACAGATCACTGACAAAGTAGCAATTCCTACAGTAATCCATTAAATAACAGCCAAGAAACATTATCTCGTTAAACTCATTTGAGTCCACACTTGTAAGCAAGTGATGGCAGATTCCGGTGTTTACGCCCACTATGGTGTTAAATCCAAAGCCTTACCTCGATAATTTTGATTTGCAGGGTCATAAAACAGCCTCACACCCTGTGTCAGATGAGCCGTCAAAACAAAATGAGCTCTTAAAATAAAAGGTGAAAGGTATGGAGAGTGACAACTGGATTCCACTGATGTTTGCCAGCGTCAATTCTGAGGGTGATCAAAATTTTGCGTTTTAGGTTAGCCAGATATCTCTGCAGCGTCGGTATTTCGCGCAATACCAACCGAGGCAAAAAACAACGTTAAGTGCGAGCTTTTCCCCCGATGTCGCGGGGCTCATCACCATGGAACCGGGTTTCACGGGGTTTAAAGTTGTGACGACACCAAAGCCTCTGACCAATCATAGCCTTAGCTTGACGTCGAATTCACAGCGGAGGCTTAGAAACAATGACACCTTTTTGTAATGCTTAAGGTACTGGAGCGCACCCCGCTGAGCAAGGCTATCTGACACGAGGGTAGTTGACGGATCCAAGGACAGTTCAGAGCTGGATAGTGAGTGAAAATTGCATTTAGTATTGAAAACATCGTAGGGAATGCTATTTGGAGTCTTCAATCACTTCATGGTGGCGAAGGCAGGTATGTATTATGCAGTGTGTTGTAGATATAGTGCGATCTTTGTCCCTGAAAAAAGCAGTAGCGCTGGAATATTTATGGAGAGGTGGGGGGGGGGGGGGGGGAGGGAGGTGGCTTGATCTGTATCTGTATTTTTTAGGGCAATTATTTGTACCTCGTTCGCCTCCTTCTTTTTAGGGCAATTTTGTACCTCGTTCGCCTCCATGCACCGTCAAAGAGCTGTTGTTCAACGATCAAATGTTAAATGTTGCCCGAAGTTGGAGGGGGTCTGTCCCTCCAACCCACCGCCCGCAGAAAAAAAAATCGCTTGTGTCTTGGCCCCCGGTTGGCGGTTTGAATTGAGGAAACAGAGGAATATTTATGTTTGAAAACACTGCATTTTCTATGATGTCTAAGTGTCGAAGATCATGCCATGTGTAAATTGAACCAAATGTAGCACCAGTGCTGCATGCAGAAGAGGAGGTGGTAGAAGGACACGAGCCCTCCTTTCCCCCTCCTTAGGCTACGACCTGCGAGGGTCTAGGAGGGCCCACCGGGCCGACGATCAGGGACCCGATCGGAGGGCCCATGGGCACGAAGGGCCAGACGAGGTCTTCTTCAGGGACCCGGACTGCGGGGACGGGCCCTCGGGTGACGGTCGGCCGATCCTTCGCGCCGCTCGGGGACCCCTGGGACGATAAAAGTCTGGCACTGAGTCTGGCATTGGCACTGGCAGTGGCACTGGCACTGGCACCTGAGTCTGGCACCACCAGTACCGTACAGTCAGCGCCGTGTCGGTATGTGCATGAGGGCTCACTTTTCAGAACGAACAGCGACCAAGCTGGGGCCCCTGCATCTATCAGGGGCCTACAGTGCCTGCCAGAGGGTCCTGTGTTGGCAAGGGGTCATGAGTCGACCAAGAGCAGTGTTCAGTGATGTCCGAAGACGGGCCCGGTGGTTCGTCGAAACCGACAATCAAGAACCCGTTTGGAGAACATAAGGGCCCGAAGGGCCGGCTGTAGGCCACACTAAGAATCACGGCCCGTAGGACTGTGACCTGGAATATTAGACAGGAAGCCTCTTATGCCGTTTGAGGGCTCCTGAGACATTGCAATAACAAACAGTTAGCTACGCGTCGGCCTGAGCCCTGAGATCCCATTTCCCAAGAGAGGACAAGGCTGGGGCCCCATGCTTTGCGTTGTCCTGGGCGCTTGAAACAATTATTGGGCTCCAGTGTCGGTTCTGGGTCCATGGTGCCTAGCAGTGGGTTAGGTGTCGGCAAGTGTCCTCGAGTCCGCACGGGCTTTATTTGAGGAGACCAAAAAGAGCCCAATACCCCCTCTGGACCAAAGATGAAGGGCCCGATAAGAAGGCTGAAGAGGCCATGGGATCAGAGGGTCAGAGAGCAGAGGGTAAGTTGCAATAAGAACGCCCCCGCCCGCTGGGCCGTGACCTCCAAGGCCAGTCAGAGGGCCACTGCATCGATTGGGGATCCGTGGAACAGTGCGGGCCTCTCATACTTTCGGCGGATGAAGTCGCATGCCCAGCACCGAACCAACCGTCTAAACTGGCTTCGGGGATGGCTTGCTCACTGTTCCAGCTCCTGTGGAATATTCGGAACCTGCAGTACATGCAGACCGCGGTCGTTTTCAGCCGGCAGCAACTCGTTCACTCAATTTAGCAACTCAGCCGGCATCGACTGACCAAAGGTCGATGGAGGGATTTGATGTCGCCAATGCTATCGCACTACGCGCCATCTGCCGGAGGACCTATGCATTCACCCAGCACGTCATGAACGTCCCCTGCCTTTAATCAGCGCGCTATCAAGGTGGACGCGGGGCTCCCAAATTCCAGCTCAATGCTGGCATCATCCATGTAGCACTCCCGGTGGTGAAGCCGGCAGTGGAGACCATGGACCCGCTGGAGTGCATCCGATCCTGCTTCTGCGTTAGCGAGGTAACATTGTACGGCCGACATTCTTAGAACTTGAGCCTGCTGACCAACGACGCATATTCAGTTGTGAATTGATGCACTGCATTCATTATGCACAGCCAAAAGGTTTTGAACGTGGATTGTGATCGCTCTGAGGCTGCATTTCGTTAGGGATCGAGCAAGTCTTATCCAGTCTTTGCCAGGCGAAGGTGGAGCAAACCAGCGGCACCTCTTGCATCATGAAACCAGCAACCGTCAGGGCATAGCTCTGGTGAATGACTAGGCCCCAGTGTGCATTGACTCGACTGTCCCTGTTAGATGGAGCCGCGCGAATGTGCTTGGCCAGATCTTGGTCGGGAGCCACGACCGAGGAGCTTGGGGCACCTTATAAGCTTCTTGCGCTGGTATACCCGACTGCTCCTCAAAGATATCTCAGTCAGCAAGATGGGAGATACGCCTGCTCTCGCTCCGCTACACCGTCATAGGCTACATCGATGCAACTATTTTGTTTCGTCGGGCGATCTGTCAAACCGAGGCCTATTCAAAATGCCAACTGGGGCTCAGAAGCCTCATGGATTCGCTTGGGGTAGGTACCCCGCAGAGCGGCAGCTGTGATGCACGAAATAAACTGGTAACCCGAGGGTGCAGTTTTGAGGCCATTTGGTGACTCCAAAGCCATAGATAAGCCTTAATGCCGAACACTTTTGGGCATAAAACGCGACGGATCGTCCTAGCATAGCTTCCTACCTGGATCCTGCACTACCGCTTTGGTTCTTGAAATGCCTTCAAAACAAGGCTTAACCGTCAAGTTTTTTTCATTGATTCATATCAACTTTGACTTTACGAATCATTCCGCCCACCAAACGTGTTTAATACGTGTGACCTCTCGTGTCCGTTACCACGCACGGGGCCGTCCCAGCGTTAAACATGTGCCCCCGGTGACATCAAATAGGGATCTTTGCTGAGAAGTGGGTAGTCGGGATGGTTTCACCTGGTATATATCGCCTTGGCTGTTACTACTGTCTTATGTGACTATTGTCTTTTGTAATGTATTGACACATTTCCAATATATATATATATATATATATATATATATATATATATATATGTGTGTATATACATATATATATATATATATGTGTGTATATACATATATATATATATATATATATATATATATATACAATGTATCAACGTGCGATGTATTCGTGATGGGCCGCTGGAAAACTTGGACGCAATTGCAAGATATGCCGAGGAGGTCCTCGGAAACTTAAGGGGGAGTCGCATCGACCCCTCCCCCCTCTCTTTCAGAGCAAGGGCTAATGTTCTCTTATATCATAATATGTTGGGACATCCGCGGAGCTTGTGTAGAATGCAGGTGCTGCGAGTTGTGCAAAGTTGCAAGGGGGTCATAAGACCACACACGACAAATTAAGACTCGACCGGAACCAAGCCATGTTCAGCTTCATACAGAGATACTGTGCACGTTGAAGCGGTCAAGTGGGTTTTTTGAGGCGTAGAGGAGGAAGTGCTGGATATGACCGCATTGTCCTGAAGCTTTTCCTCATATCCAGAATGATCCCAACTTCTTGGCTTAACCACTTATTATCAGCTAATTTTGAAGTAAGGTAAGGCTTGCATGGCTTGTCCCTTTGGATGTGATAATGCGGATGTGTATATAGCGATGTTTCAAGCTACATCCGAACAGCGGCTTCGCTTTAATGGAAGCAGTAATGACCCATGCTTTTGATGAGTGATGTTCACGTTCAGAAAATGTACAAATAACTTTGCCCTTTAGGCTGCAATCCGTATTTTCGTAACCATGCAAGCATAAACATATCATATGCCTGTACCGATGGCCCATGAACAGTCAGGCTGGATCCCACCGTGCGCCAATTGGCTGTCCAACGGGAAGAAGGCTGTCCTTCCACGCCAGGTCCACAGTTAGTGTGATGTTAATCTCGCATTGTTTGGTAAGCTGTCTCTGTCAATCCCGTTCCCTGAGGGAAATCCTGCTGATTTCTCTCGCAAAGGCATAACTACACACACGCTTCTCACGTGCTCTGATACAAAAACGCTTCACAAGTTCAAGCTGTATTTCATGTCACAATTTCAATGGCATTTGCAGCTAAAGTGCATTCATGCGAGATTTTAAAACCACGCTAAGGTTACTGCATTACATTTCTAGACTACGTTAGTGATTCTGACAAGTCTGTCGCGCTTTAAAAGGCGTGCAGCGCCAGCTGACTGGCACGCCTTCGCTGATCGATCTCAAAGCGAGGTCGGCAGCTGACAGACAGCTGATATGCTGAACAGCCGCTGGCCCGTTCACTCGACTGACACTCTAGCCCGACCCAGGCCACGGTCCAGCGACACGGCGATCTGCCCAACTTCCACCGCCAGTTTTACGGTTCCTGGACTCGTTTCCCGTCTTACATCCGGACTTGCTCTCGACCGCTGTCCCCGGTCAGTGACCTTACCCAGCGGCCCCGACTCGGTGAGGCCGCCTCCGACCCTCTGCGCAGGGTGCGCCACCACCGCCGTTGGTCACCGCGGAGCACCAGCGATTTCTTAGTCATCGGGATTGTGCGCCTTGCTCGACCACTCTTCCTCCTCGCCCGACGCCAGGAACATGTACTGAATGCCCTGCGCCGTCAGGATGCCAGCCGTCGTGCAGAAGATGACGCGCCACTTGTCGATTGTGTTCTGGGGATGAGCGGGCTGCGCTGACAGAGGTGACAGTAATGCACAGGACACTGAGATACAATTGTGATGTCAACACACCTTCCCCATCCAATTTTGTCATTGATGACAATGTGAACTATTTCCGTCGAAGGATTACACATTATTTTGAAGAGAGATGAGAAGTTCAGGGCTCTAGCCAGACGATTACTTCGCTGTGCCCTTTCTCCTCCTCCACCTTCCTTCCTGACGGCAGGAAAGACAACGAGCTCATGGACACAGCATGTCCGTTCACTCGACTCGAAGTGAGCGCAATGAGCTCATGATTCGACAGTGTATACCGAAAATGACTGCGAAGTGACTTCTAGTACGGAACTTTACAGTTCAGAGATTATGCATACTGATGTAGTATGCGTGGCATCGAACAGTGCAATCTCCCACACAAAGCGCATCAACTATTCGCGTTAGGTACCCTACGTACAGTAATGAAGTGACCGATGTTGTGCTTTACGCGCACGTGTGGTGCCAGGAGGACTGAACCACTCTTGTACCGCGTGGGACTGCTGCACGGCGCTGCGAGGTTCAGTGCGGTGCGATGCAGTGTTCAGCGCAGCACTCACGTGCGATACGCTGCACGTGGTTATATAGTTATATACTGTACACGCACGTGCTCATGGATCATGGCGCCGACGAAGCTGGGCACCACCATGCCCGGGATGGTGGCTACTGTGTTGGTGATTGCCATCAGGGTCCCTGTGAACCAGCCAGCTTCGGTGAGACGCCATAGCTGCACCCAGTGACATCTTCAGTCCCTATGCTAACACTTGCTCTCGCGTGAACCGTTGTAGGCCATTCAGCGATCAGCTTTTGAAACAACCGATGCCTTTTTAAGAAGGGACTGAGGCGGGGTATTAGTACCACAAATGAAAAAATTATTGCGACTACCGTATGCAACATCAGGGGAGTCTTCGGAAACAGCTCAATTCTCTAGAGATCAGTTACCAAAGTCAGAGCACCAACGCCTAACGGCTAAGGAACAGACGAAGAGCTGCATATAAGACATGCTGCGCAGCTGTGGTAGGTCCTACAAAGGGGCGTGGACAGCACACCCTCTGTCGGTCTGACTGGGGGGAATAGAAGGTAACCATCCAGAGGGAGACCCTAAGTCTGGTGAGGCAGAACCTTTATGGTCAGACGGCGATCACCGATCAACATGGAATGAGGTAACAATCAGACACAAATCAACATTGGAAATTTATAAAAATTCAGGAAGCAGCACACGTGACATTGGTTAACAACCCCACCGGTAAGCCAAGCGTATCAGCCCAATACGGTACCCAATTCTGCAGGAAAACCCCCACATCCAGCAGATGAACAGCACCAAGTCCTACACTGATAGATTGCATTTCTCCTTGAGTTCAATTGGTGGAGCACCAGACTCGCAATCAGAGGAGCCTGGTTTGAATTTGAGCTATGCCAAGGATATAATTTGAATTGCTACGCGTGCATGGTTGAAACCAAGCATCACTCAGTCCCAAGGACTCCATGACACTTGACCACCGGAGCATTAACGGGTTAAAACATCATGTGCATACTTAGACACTAAACGAGAGCGATCACCAAAGCAATTATTCCATCCTTGAAGCCAACATCGCCCTATGTACATAGCAAGCCAGCCCGCACAGCGCAGTGTCTCCTCGGCTTCTGAGCCAGCACACCCGCTCCGGTCTCTCCGCTACTCTCCGTACCGGCGAAGATGGGAGCGATCTGGATGTGGTTGGCCAGGAAGCCGCTGTACATGGAGCCGAACGTTCCGGTACACAAGGTCAGCAGGAACACGGCCAGCGCCTTGTCGCAGCCCACAAACGTGACCACCACCAGGCAGATGGCTGGGATGAAAGCGGCTGGCCACATAGGTCCCAGGTTAGCGAAGCGAGACCAATACAGATTGCGGTATGAACGAGGCAGTTGGTAAGGGCGACTGGGCACTCCCGTAGACGTCAGAGGCCGGTAATACAAAGCTCAGATCATTACACAAACTGAAAATATCAATGCGAAGGCCACCATATCATAAGAAAGGCGAACGTTACTGAAGCCCTCCACGAGCAGCGAAACGGTAGGGTATTTACATACAGGCCATGAGAAGCGGTCTCGTCTACATTGTCCTACAGAAAGGACAGAACCTGCTAAAACCGCGGTGTTATGCCGGCTATGCTATGCCAGCAGGAAAGTCATTTAGTCTTCGTCAAAGTTTTGTCCTGCAGTTATTCGTCCAGAGTGAAGTGTTAGTTCGTGGCACCAGTCAGCGTGTTTCGTACGATTATCATCGCACAGCAGCAGTTTAATTCTAAGTACGCTGCCTTTTCCCGTGAAATCCATAATGCTACTTGAAGCACTAACCGATGCCAGTGGCCAGCTTGGTCATCTGAGTCCTGGTCATGATGCCTCTGGCGCCCAAGTGGTCCATGAGGTTGCCGAAGAGGATGGAGTACACCCACATGACGAGGAAAGGCAGCGCCGAGAGGAGGGCGTTGGACTTGATATCGAACCCGAGGATGCCCGACATGTAGCTGGGAAGCTCAGTCAGCAGCATGTACCTGCAGAGAGCAAACGTCAGAGTAAATCGTACAGGCTGACACGCGATAATTTTGCAATCAGTCAACTGCGTCTCCTTGCACACTGATGTCATGCTCGGGCGGAATAATTCATGAGTGCAACTTTTTAAGCTTAGCATTGAGAGGCTCAGGCACGTACCATCCAAAGTTGCTGCCGGTGTGAGATATCAAGATGGCCCAGAATGGTTTAGACATCCAAATGGCCTTCCACGGCACAGGCGGACTCTGAAAGGAAGCACATATTAAGCTGCTTCATCCCGACTGCATGCTGTTCAGGCCGAAGTCGGACCACATGCTGCATGTACTTGTGAGACCATTGGGTCTGGTGGGCATGGTACAACCCACGCTCCCTCCTTTTTCCTTCGCTGTTGTAAGTTCATGATAAATGTTTCGTTTCATCTCAAAATTGAAGGGCTACATGGTATCCACGGTGGCGCCATGCAGCTTGCAATAACTCAACACGTCGAGCCCGAGCGACACAGTGCCGCCTGGACGCCTCAAATCCCCTGTTCCTTGGTCAATAGCTGTGCGGCAGTCTCTCCGTCATCGGCTAGTCGGCGAGAGTATGGGCCTCACGTCCTTATGGTGGTGGTCGTGGCCCGTCGAGTCCATGATGAGGTTCTTCTCGCTCGATGAGATCCAGGGATGGAAGGCGGGCGAGTCGTACACCAGCGTGCTCCACAGCACGATGAAGATCAGCGCCAGACTGCCGTGTATGTAGAACACCACCTCCCAGCCCAGCGTGCCGGCTATCAGACCCGTCGACGACACCGAGAGCACCGTACCCAGCGAGAGGCCTGCCGACACGCAGCACAGCAGACTCAGGTCGGCGCGCAGCCACCTCAGGATGACCGCCCACCGTCGGCGCTGATTTCACGAAGAAGGGGTTTGGGACAGCCTTGCTCGTTCTCGTCGCATTTGGAAAACCCGTTGGTGAGGGTGGAACCGTGAAGCGAGTGTACGTACGGTGTGTGAGTGTGTGCGTGTGAGTTAAAGTGTGCGTTTGCGTGTACGTGTGTGTGTATGTGCGTATGGAGTGTTTGTGGTCAAATAAATACGATAAACAGTAATTCCGACAGCACGGCAATAAGGGAGTTTTCGCCTATCCCTAATCCCTCTACAGTATGTTATCCGCGATGCTACCCGCGAATGATAAACACTCTGGTTCCCAGAACAACTACATCAGCTGTTAGTTGCTATTAGTTGCTACCATTCAATTAGCCGTAATCAGTTAAATTGCATCTGGACCCATCTCTATCCACAAAATGATCGTCATGTGATGAATCAAACAAAGGAACCCGTTGTGTAGACGGATGAGCCCGGTCATGAGGCAGGTCGTTCAAGTGGTGTTGGACAGCAGATAGCTTGGAGCAGCGTCCCCCCGCCCTGCCCCCGCAACCGTGCGCAGGCCTATAATACTCACCCTTTTATTGCTTGAGAGGACTAACCGGTTGCCCAAATGTCGAGGATAAAATATATAAAGGCACTTGAGAATTTGGTAAGATTTTAATAACACAACGTCAATCTAGCGTAATTTGACGCCTAAGACATTTTGTATCTTTTATGATAACCCATCCTTGAATTAATTTCTAACAAAGCTCACGATATTCATAGGCATGAGTGTGGTCGCTTGGCCACATTTCGTGTCAGGCTACCAGATTCTATATAGCAGTTAAGCCACATTCGAAAAACGGCCCCGCTGCCACATCGAAGACAAACTTTCTTCCAATTCTTTGCTGGACGCGACTGGTTGACTTTTCGCTCACTAATGAGTTTTAACATTTTTTGGCGTCCGTCAAAGAAATGCAAGAAACACAAACTAGGCTAAAGACATGCCGCTATATTTCGTATCACAATCCTTCGTCTGGTGTTGCCTGGCACAGGATTGTAATGCGAAATAAAATGGCGCTTTTGGGGTATGGTTTGTTTTGCTTATAAATAAATGAGTCTCAAGTCAATGCATTTTGCGTATGATCGACTATTTACTGGTACTGAAACCTCAACACTGATTGGTTGCCTTAGACGCGGTAAAGTGCATTTTACTTAGCATCAATAGCTGTCCTGGGGAAGCGGTAATTTTTGATAACTTACGCAACCGCTTACAATGGCCAAACGGCATTTGGGAAAAGGACCGAAGAAAGCATTTTCTTTTGTTTAATTTCATTTAAGTCATTTCATCTAAGACCGACGAAGTCGTTTTCCAGCCTGGTTGGTGGGGTAAAATTACCTGCGTAGACGGCCGACGACAACCGACTCATCTCTGACTTTGGAGACCATTTCGACAGCAACACGTGCGTAGCGGGCAAAGTCACGCCCTGGAAAGAACACGAAGCCATTGACAACGACAAATCGTGTTAGTGATTATACTGTTATCATGTGTCGATAACTAAAAATACAGAGGTTTGAAAAGATATGGCACGCTTCAATTCGGACACTGCCGGAAGTGCATTGAAATAAATAAAAATAAATTTTAAAAAATACAAATAATGCAAAACTTTTGTACAAAATCTGGCATGAGAATCCGATTTGCAAGATAATGTGACCCAATTATTTTGGCACAAAGCATGACGTAGCATACCTTGTAACTTGTGACATAACTTATGACACTTTTGAAGACAACGTATCGCCTACAGATACCTGAAATGGTGCTAGCATGTCTTAACAATGCTGTCAGGTCATTCCGAACTTGTTTTAAAAATTTGCCACGGGCGTTTTCATAAAAGCTGCTGTCGTTTCAAACGAGCGTCATCACTGCGTTACCAAAATGAGTCGACGCCTATCAACCAATGACTACCATGTCGTTATCACACATGGTAATGCACGATCATGATATGGTAACCCACACCGAAGCGGTCATATAAAAATTGACATCCTTTCATTGTTTAGCCAGCATCTGGTATTATGCAAGATCCTGCGAATGACAGGTTCACCTGTTCGTGCACGTGCTTCTGTCAGTTTTACTTGTTCTTTATGACACTGCATGCACCAAGAAGATGACGTTAACTTTGATGACCCTTGATTGCGCATAGCCTCACCCCCATCATGCCCTCCAAGATGCGGATGACCAGCAGAGCGCCCCAGCTGGTGTAAGCTGCGGTGGGCGTCAGAAGGGTGAACACGATATTGAGCAGGGTGGCTACCCCGAATGTCCACTTGGCGGACAACACCTCCGACAGCCGACCACCGATCAGCTGTGTCACCAGGTAGCCGTAGAAGTAGGCGCTCAGCAGAACGCCCTGGATGATCGGGTTCCAGGTGAACGGCCCCTGGAAGAGCGACGCGGTGATGGCTGGGTTGAGATACTTGGCCGAGTGGCCGGCGATATAATCCAATAATTTTGCAGCGCAAAAACTCTGGGACGTGCCTGAAAAATTATGGCTGGGTGTGCTGTTCGTTTGTGCTGCATGCCAAAAGTATGGAATGAAATCATGGGATTCGCTGCCGGCTGTACGACGAAAATGTTAGTCAGTCTTTTTACAGGCTCATTGTCGTCAAAGTTGCCAGTGTCAAGAAACGCGTCAGAAAAGTCAGCGTTCTGCAACGATTAATTTCGTTAAAGTTAATCCAATGCGCTAATAGTCAAGCAAGTTTTGGAATTACAGCACAGCTGTTAGTACTACCGCATGTGTTGCATGAAGCCTGCGCCACATTTCATAGTCTGCACTTTTCCGGAGAGTCAAACCCCTCTGAACACATGTTGCCAGTTCTCGGCCGCCCCAATCCCGAAGTAAGCCTCCGCTGCCGACCGAGTGTGCATAGCGCGGCGGCGGACTCTCCAGACGTACATCCATCGGGCCGGTATCGGCGGCCTTGCTGCCGTTGGCCATCTTGGCCACGCAATTGCTCTCGCCGCCGCCACCGTGGCCTTCGTCCTCGCCGGTCTTGGCCAGGGCCGTGTGGTTGATCATTGTCACGATGCAGACGTGGAAGTTGACCTTGAGGCCGTACGTGATGGCCAGGCCCATGGAGCAGAGCGTGGCGAAGACGTACCGGTGGCTAATGCGACCTGGTGGCACCATTGAGATCGTCAGGACACCGACCAGTGGCAGTCGGCTGTGGTAGAATAGTGCTGTCAGCAGCCCGTGGGTCGCTCACAGAGCATCTGCCTCATCTGGAGGACGTCTTGGCTTTTACAACCCAAAATAACAGTGCTTAGTCGCGTTTTAGTGCAGAGTGAGTTATTGTGTGATGTTTTGCTGTTTACCCTACGTTTCGAAGCATTGTGTCTGCGTTTGTAGTGCAATATAGATTTTTGGTTGGTTGCGAGATAAAGACAGAAGCGGCGAATTAACGTTCATTTTCCCCTTCTCCGAGGTCAACCAAGGCGAATAACCGGTATCCAGGGGTGTCAATTTGTGTAAAGGCAGGTATCCGCTCATATTTTTCCTAGCAAAAAAGTGTCATCTTGCGGCTGAAAAATAGAACAAAAATACACTGATTAGCAAAGCTTAACAGTTCCCAGAGCGTAATTTCACCAACAAGAGGATAATATTCGGTCCCAAAAGACGGTTTTCCATCCTGATAAGTCCCAAACATCTGAAACTCCATCATTTATCCACTTTGCCGTTGGTTGGCACGTGACAGAAAAAAAAATGATTAGCGCAATGCATTACTCATGGCGGTCACTGACCTGCTATTGGGTTCATGCTTAGACCCAAACGTTGTAGAACGTTGTGGCGTAGAGAGTAAAATGATTGGCAAAGGAGGAAAACAAATGAATCAGATGAATGCCATGGAACTTCGTGCGCATTGCAGCAGACAAATTTTTTGAAACGTCCCGTCCCTTTAAGTATAGTCATGCGATGTCCTTTGGGGGGGGGGGGGGGGGTAGTTGTATTGTGATGCATTCTTAGCCTCACGCCGGTATGGCTGCTTGTGATGAAACAAAATGCATCCCCGATAGCTACCTGACTATGTGATATGTGATATGACGCGTGATTGTGTACCAACATTAGGTTGGAGTTGATTGGCAAGCACAAATTACCTGCACTGTGACGCAAAGTGTAGTTACTCCTATGTATCCGACAACAATACCGTATCCAACGATTCGACAATTGCTTTCCAGCGGAAATATAAACAGGCCATCTTTATTTCACCCTCACATATTAACTAAATTACCGTTAGTTTGTTATCGAACGCAAAGTTCTACTTGTGGTGAATCAGCTTTGGGAATTGAATATGTTAACACACTTGTGACATTGGCTAGCAATGATTATTAACTACCTGTTGTCATGTAATTTAAACTTTCGTGCATGTATATATGATGTTGGTCTCACATACCTAAGTCATCAGTTTCTAGGATACAGCCAGTGTCGAAGATTTGTCGCGTTCAGTGGGGTCGGCCAGGTCCGCGTGCCGGACCAGGAGTACGTTTACCCTGCCTGCCGTGACTTGGCTATGCATGTGACAGAATAAAAGCAGCAGCAGCGCTTGGCAAACGTATCGACATACAATAAAAGCCAGGAAATACAAAACGAGAATAAATCAGTCAGGCTTCCTGAACTTAAAAATGACAGGCATGGCCTTAAGTTGCGCATGAAACAACAGGCGTCCTGAAAAGCTTTCGTTTGGAAAAGCTAATGAAATAAATAGAAAATAATCAAACACAGGTGTTCGTAAATAAGATTTGACCTATTAGATAATGTCTTCACAGGACACATCTGTGAAAAACACAAAACGTCTAAAAATGACAGCACCTGGGGGCTTGTGAACAAAACAGCATAGCAGAGCATTTATATCATGTAGATCTGTAATGTAAAGCAAATATACTGCCTTCAACTTTGAAGACAACACAGAGTGCTTCAACTTTCAAATACATACCACACATCCCATGAGGAGCAGACGTTATTCGCGCTGCATGAGTGCTGTCATCTTTCTTGGGAAAAACAATGTCAACATCCAGGGCCGAACGAAATGGAAGTGAGGCATTGGAGTTTATGCCTGGTCTGGAGCCAGCGCTCATGATCGTTGGCCCAGAGGCCCTGCTGTCGGGTCTACTTCCGGTACTCATCTTGATCCTTGCAGCTAATGAACTTCACGTGCTGTTGGTATCGGAAACGTGAACCAACTGTGGGATATTCAAACGACTGAAATTCTAAATCATGTTAGAAGGTTTGATAATCTCAAAAAGTTCTTCGGTTCTTTTTTGCACTGCACGGTGGAAGGAGTGAAATTCTTTGTTCATATGCAACTGTTTCTAAAAAGTAAATGGAAAGCACGCGCGCTTGGTTGCAAAAGAACCTCCTTTGGTGTGCATGGATTCTTTGTTCCACAGTGAAACAAGAATCGCAAGGGAATTATGAAACTACTCGAGGCGTTAGCATCAACACGACACGATAATAGGATAGCCAACAGATGGCCTCCAGGTGACAGTAACGATATTCTACTTTTTCGAAACACCTAAATTATCATTCATACGCAAACAGGTCACAAGGCATAACATACGTTTCGTAACGAAACAAAATGATGCCGCTCATGCGTAAGAAATGAAACGTGCCGATTGTTTAGGGGTGGGATCGATGTGATCCGGATCGATGTGGCATTTTCCCCGCCACATGACATTGCACAATTAAATGGTAGGGGTCAGGGCTCACATAAAAATCACTGCTTAGTGTGAGCTCTGATCCCAGAAATATGTGAACATTCCAAAGGTGCGGATTAATCCTTAAAAAAGAGGATAAAAATTTGCATTGTGTAACACATGCTTGCCCTTCTTGCTTAAGTGAAAAGCAGGCAACGCCTTATTGCCTCGATAGCTGAGTACGTCGCAAACCTCAGTGACATCAATATTGTCGGACATGACTCGTAAACGATGAAAACACGGGCGTCTGTGAGAAATTTAGCATAGGAAAATATATGTTCTTTCCTTGCTTTACCATCTTTCATAACTAAGGTTGATAGTGGGGAGGGAGGGGGGGGGGGGGCAATGAAACCCTTGGCGTTTCCAAAATAATACAACTGGGCTTAGAGGAAAACACCGATTGATTGGTCGCAGCGAGATCTTGCGATTGTGTACTAGTCTGTATGTTGTTAGGTCAATAGCTAGCCCATCATGGCAGGTGGCCTAGGGTCAAATCTTCCAGAAAATTGTGCTTCTTAGGCTTTACAACATCATACCTGCGAGACCGTGCCTTGTGGTAACACAAGGCTTTCACAGGTGTGTTACGTGTTCAATTCCAAGTACAATGGTGCATATCTTCATAACACAGGGCTCCGTCAATGTGGCAATGCCGGCCCGTCCCGTGCGTTCCGCGGCATCGTAAGTTGGCGCCCGCCGTCCGCGCAGGCCGTAGATTCCCGCGCAGTGTCCCTCATGGACCACCAGTGCCCTGAAACCAGAAAAGCTAGAATCACGTTTTTTGTTATCAAAACACTGGCAATGGATGTCCCATAGGCGTTCTAAAGTTTGGGCGCAGTTGCACAAGATGCTGAAGAGGCATTCTCAGAAACTCATGCGGGTGCACCCTGGCAGTGCGAGCGTCATCTAAACTTTCCTTACTTTTGGACATAGGCGTACGAGCGTTTCCAAAAGTGGGGGCCAAGCTCAGGATGTACTTCAGAAGCTTTTTTCCTGGAAAGCGAGCCCGATGGCCGGGGGGGGGGGGGGGTATGGAGGCTGTTATCGCTCTTTATTCAAATGTCATGGCTGCTTTGCTAGATATGCATCTAGAGCTGTTTATCACTGGTGCACAATCTTGCCTGTTCGACCCATCTGTCATTTGGCAAATAAGGCTATTCAGCTTCCCTAGATGATTCGTCCATTTTACATTGTCTTTCCTGAGGAGACGAAATTCCACGAGCGGGTAGGTATTTTGGGTCATTAAGGAAGCATTTGCCACCACAGTGTAGATGCCAAAATACGGCATGGATATAGGCTGGTGAGAATTTTGAAAGTGGATCGATGGTTCACAATGCGTCAGATTTTTTATGCGCATTCATTTCGCTGGCTGCTTTTCAAGAAACAAGACTTGTCGCAGCATTTTAGGCTGAATCAAATTCGGGAGCTTGAAAATGCTAGAAACGAATGTGACAAAATCCATAAAAGTGGAGATTCACTTTTAAGAATCAGGCCATCCAATAAGGCCCATCTGTCATGTGTTCCTTATCTGGGTCCTACTACTGTCCGCCGTCGGTGGTCACTGCCCTGGCCTGGATGTCTCCCGCATGACTGACTGCGAGCTGATCGTGTGGCTACTTTGTTGCATACTTTTGGATCAGCGTTACTTCTACATGGTGTATGAAACATGTGTTGGACACCTGCAACAGTATTTTTCCCCAATTGTTTTCCTTTATACCACACCATCGCAGAAAAATAGCCCCCGAGAGGCTGTCTGCCTTAGGAATGGATTGGCCCGACGGACACTTCACTGCGCATCATGCAACGTACGCGACTTGATCTGTTTTTGTGTGTAGGCAGGGGCGTAGCCAGAGCCTTGCCAAGGGGGAACACAGGGCTGACAAAGCCCATCTTATGGTGACCCCCTCCCCCAAATCCCCGGATATGGCTTGCTGGTTAACAAGTGACACGGTTTTCTTCGTTTTATTGTTATTTTTACCTTGTAACCAGAACAGAAACCAGGAGTTGCCGTGAACTCAATCCTGTTTGCATTTTAAGATCAATAAGCTGCAGAAATCAGGCATTGAACGACTGCACGGAAGAAATCACCGGCGCTCTTAATTTACAATGGTCAACTGACTCTTTCTTAATCGATAAAATTCAGAAGCTTTGTGAATTTTTCATCTGGGTTCTACAGACATTGAGGACATCGCGAAGGTAGATTGTAGATCGATTGTTTGATCCAAATTTGAAGACGAAAATTGTATTGCAAATCAAGTGGCCAACAATGTGTATTAATATCGCCAAGCCATGTTTGTCTAAAAATGTTCACCATTCAGTCAGAATTGACTAGTGATATAATTCATGTAACGTGTCTTTTAACATGCTGGCTCGCGAATCTTAGCAACAAAAACCTCGACACCAGACATTGCAGTCTCCACGATCCTCGGAGCGTTAGCCCAGCAGTTAACATTTAGCCGTGCCCCACCGGTGGACGAAAAAGACAACGCTTCTGAAATTATTACCTTTAAACACTTAAATCAACTAGTTATTCAAGTTATTTGGCGTAATTTTGAGCATGCGCACTCCGAAATTCTAGAAACACAAGCCTCGACCCCAGGTGTTGGGGTTTCCGTAGGCCGCGCAGCGTCGGTCTAGCATCTAATATTAAGTTGTGGCCAACGGGTGGGCGAAAATGACGACGCTTCTGAGAGAGTATCCTTGGACGCTTCATGACATCAGGTTTGCATTTAAAATGTAGTCTGAGCGCATATTTCAGCGTGCAATTTTTAGATCGATGAAAAGAACAGATTGGCTGCTAAAGCACCGCGAAGTGAGGCTGGAATCTGGTGGTTGAACTGGAAGAGTGAAGGTAAAATCTCCATTTCTCGTGTCTCCGCAACTATTTATCTGTCCAGAAGACAGATTAGCGTGGCGCCTGCCGTCTGATGGCACTTGCAGTGGTTGAAACTTACCGGTTTTTTGGAAGTTGCAACTCAGACCATCCTCGCCCTTGCTCTCGAAGCTGCGGGCGTGCATCTTCAAGCCTTTTGATGTAATTTGTTTCAATAATGCATTCTGAAAGAAATGAACGCTCTCAGGCAAACGTGACATTACATTGCTTGCTTTTTAAATTCATTTCTGCCCGTGCTTTTCAACAATAATGAGAGCCCCACTCTACTCAACAATTATGAGACCTCTTATTCCCTTCCGGGTAAGGGGCCTCTTGAGTAGAACACCAGGTGTACATTACCGTTTCCGGTCAAGGGCTGAAGGGCCATTCCGTCCCATCGCGAAGTGTCTTCTGGCTATCATTCTGGTGGCACGGGGCGGGATCTCCTGGTCGATGCGGAGGCCATTAGAAGGACACGGGAGGCCATCTGATCCGCGCAGATAGCCCCGGATCAGGACAGGGACCCTCACTGACGCAACAACGTTCCTGATCACCGCAGGTAGTCCGACAGTTTTCACATAGACACCAGTTCCATGTTTTTCTGTGTTCTTCAGACATATTGAGTTCTCCCTGAATGTATATTGCAGATGAAATGGGGTTGATAATTTATATTAACATGGCTAGTCCATATTCGTCTTATAATGCTCAAGATCCTGTCAGAGCTGACTACTGATAAGAAAACTACGTGATATGGTGTTGAACATGCGTGCTCGCAAGTCATAGAAATAACAGCCTCAACACCCGGCGTTGCAGTCTCCAGGCCGTGCGGCGTCGGTCTTGCGGCTGTAACACTAAGTGTAGCCAATGAGCAAACGAAAAAAATGACGCATCTCAAGGGAGATGGCTGGTGAACTAGGTAAATCGGCATGCATGTTTAATGCGGTACAAAAGTAAGCCAAATGCAACCTTAATCTGAAAAGCGAGGGGCCAGTTAACATTGATTGCCCGCCACCTTGAAAAGTGGAGGGGGGCCATGGCCCCCTGCCCTCCCCCCCACCCCCCCCCCCCCCCCTGTTCCTACCCCCATGCTTTTGGAGATGCGTTAACAGTACGAAAGCGTTTGCTTCGCTGTTGTTAGGTCAGAAGATGTAGGAAGATCTGAGGCAGAGAAGTGGCTTTATGAGTGGCGGATTTTTTTTCGAGGTGAAAACAGACGGATAGAGCAGCACAGTTTGATTTTGATGGATTTCATTTCACTGGCTCATTCTACGTGCAGTTTCAGGCGTCATGATAAGACGCTTAAAACAAATACACTCCGCTAAGTGCACCCAATTACAACAGACCTGATGTACACCACCTGTTTGAAAGGTTCCAGTTCATCTCAAAGACAATACGTGACTTTTTATGTGATTATCGGACATCGCTAGACATAACGATGATCACAGTTAACACAACGCAGCACGACCTCTGCGCATAACAGGATAGCTTTAAAAGACACAAAAATCACGCAGCGAAATACCCTTTTGACTGCGTATGAAAAGACTGCCTTACCATTTGCAAAGAATATGCAGGTCCCATGGTATTCAATGGCGACTTTTTTGGTGAATGTTCAAATTTTTCTGATCTCCTAATGTGGAGAAAATTGCTGCAACGCCTTAATACTGGGAAGTGTTCGATTTAAAGTGAGTGCCACATGCAAGCAAATGGTATCGGATGACCGAAGGGTATAGGTTAGACAGAATGCTACCCGTCAGTCAGACCTTCCTGAATGTGACTGACTCTACAATTTAAACCATGAGAGATTGACCCCACGTAGGATCCTCCGCACGAAACGCAGCAATATATATATATATATATATATATATATATATATATATATATATATATATATATATATAGGTAGATAGATAGATAATATAGATATAGATTAGAGAGAGAGAGAGAGAGAGAGAGAGAGAGAGAGAGAGAGAGAGAGAGAGAGAGAGAGAGAGAGAGAGAGAGAGAGAGAGAGAGAGAGAGAGAGAGAGAGAGAGAGAGAGAGATATATATATATATATATTGTTGTGTGTGTGGTGTGTGTGTGTGTGTGTGTGTGTGTGTGTGTGTGTGTGTGTGTGTGTGTGTGTGTGTGTGTGTGTGTGTGTGTGTGTGTGTGTGTGTGTGTGTGTGTGTGTGTGTGTGTGTGTGTGTGGTGTGTGTGTGTGTGTGTGTGTGTGTGTGTGTGTGTGTGTGTGTGTGTGTGTGTGTGTGTGTGTGTGTGTGTGTGTGTGGTGTGTGTGTGTGTGTGTGTGTGTGTGTGTGTGTGTGTGTGTGTGTGTGTGTGTGTGTGTGTGTGTGTGTGTGTGTGTGTGTGTGTGTGTGGTGTGTGTGTGTGTGTGTGTGTGTGTGTGTGTGTGTGTGTGTGTGTGTGGTGTGTGTGTGTGTGTGTGTGTGTGTGTGTGTGTGTGTGGGTGTGTGTGTGTGTGTGTGTGTGTGTGTGTGTGTGTGTGTGTGTGTGTGTGTGTGTGTGTGTGTGTGTGTGTGTGTGTGTGTGTGTGTGTGTGTGTGTGTGTGTGTGTGTGTGTGTGTGTGTGTGGTGTGTGTGTGTGTGTGTGTGTGTGTGGTGTGTGTGTGTGTGTGTGTGTGTGTGTGTGTGTGTGTGTGTGTGTGTGTGTGTGTGTGTGTGTGTGTGTGTGTGTGTGTGTGTGTGTGTGTGTGTGTGTGTGTGTGTGTGTGTGTGTGTGTGTGTGTGTGTGTGTGTGTGTGTGTGTGTGTGTGTGTGTGTGTTGTGTGTGTGTGTGTGTGTGTGTGTGTGTGTGTGTGTGTGTGTGTGTGTGTGTGTGTGTGTGTGTGTGTGTGTGTGTGTGTGTGTGTGTGTGTGTGTGTGTGTGTGTGTGTGTGTGTGTGTGTGTGTATGGATGCAGATATAGAACGTTTGGGAAGCTTGTGTTCTAAGTTAAATAAACATTCAACAATAAAATAGTTCACTGATATGATTATAGCTGACAGAAAAGGGTAAAAACCTTGTGGCAGGGTTGCAAGCCGATTTTTAAGTTGTCTCGACTATTTTCCAAAATGAGGCAACACCAAATATTTATTTATCCCTAAGACTTTATGAACTTTTGACATATTTTAGACATATTTTGACATATTTTGCATCGAAGCCTTTTATTTAACTATTAATGGTTGAAAATGGGAAGCCGTTTCCCTGAAGGAATTATCTGACTGGATCAAGTTCAAAATTAAGGTGTTTATAGTTGGAACTTAACGGAAAGCTCTGTCAATCACTGTTCTCACGCCTTTTCACCCTTTTTGACTCAGCCTTTTCTTATTCATTCCCGACGCTTTTAAGCAAGATGGTGCAAAAACAGCAAGTTAAAGAGCTTTCCGTTTAAGTTCATCCTATAAAATATTTTTTTGTAAACTCTGTTGGATCTTTCTTTAAGTAAAAAGACAAGCTTTCCAAATGTTCTGTCTCTGCGGCCATTTACAAATATTGTTGGGCTTCGTGTGGAGCATCTTACGTGGGTTCAACTATTCGTGATTTGCGCTGCAGAGTGCGAGAGCACTTGGGAAGGTCTGACCGTGTAGGCAGCATTCTGCCTAACCCATACCATTTGCCCATCCGATGCCATTCACTTGCGTGTGACACTCACTTCAACATCAAAAACTTCTCTGTATGAGAGCGTTGCGGCAATTTTCTTCATATTAGTATTCTGAATCACTTCATGTTCACCATAAAAAGCCGACGACTATCATGGGACCCGCACATTCTTTGCAACTAATAAGGTAACATTTTTCATGCGGAGTCAAAGGGATGCTTCGCCGCGTGATTTTTGTATATTTTGAAGCTGTAATGTTTATGCGCGGAAAGGCTGTGTTGAATTGCGTTAACTGTGACCGTTTTCATGTCTAGCAAGGTCGGACAAATGTTTTAATGTTTCATTGTAACTTAGCTGAGCTTGTGTCATTGTACTCGCCCTGGTGATGATACGCAATGTATCAAAACGTTGACAACTACATGAATGATAGCGTCTGCTGTCCTTGCCATAAACTTTCTGCTACCGCTTTCGATCCGAGGACGTCCCATATATGAGATAACATATTTTTCCATATACACATCATGTCGTTTATTTTTTTTTTTCAAGGCGAATGGCAACCAAGTGTTTACTAAGCTCTTGGGCGAATCGATTCGTGAAATTACAGCTGGCGTCACGAAGCCGAGTCCATAAGATCCATAACGGGCGGGAGTCCAATGACGAGTAAAATCTTCATGACGCCTGGCTTCCACTTTCGCATGAATTCAACAGATTTCCCACACACAAAATAAACGTTAAAAGAAAAGAGAAGACCCATCTGAAGCACTGCGCATGCCGGCTACCCAGAAACATCCGACCTCTATCGACCAAACAAACCAGCCGGCGGCCAAACCAGCTTGCTCGTCGAACAGTGTGGCGCTTGATCACGTCGGGGGGCTGTCAGGTGGGGAGACATGTCACTCGCGACTTGTAAGCCAAACTTCTCCCCCAAATGTCGCGTTGTGCCCGCGTTTACCATCGAAGTTTGGCAGCATAACACAATACCCATCCCCGCCCCATGTGCTGGTGCTTTCAAGGCCCGAAGGCCGAAGCCAACGACATTTCGGCTGTATTACGAACGAGGCGACTTTCCACTTATCCTAGAACCAGTGGTTCGGGGATTTAAAATTATCTGGAAGGTAAGTACCTTTCATTACACCTTTTAGTCCGGTATGGACATTCGAACATTACTTAAATACTGCACACGCAGCTTGCACTGTTTTAGCTCTGTTCCTGTACCTAGTTGTTTCCCTATGCCGAATGCCGTTTGCCGTTTATGTCATAATGTGCCGTTTACCGTCATGAGGCTCAATGATAGCATGCCACTGTATCCAAAAGATACTAAAAACTGAAAAATTTTGTCCCAACCAAACCGCGTTAAGTACTATAATCTGTGTGACATTTCAATTACGTGCAATTCCCAAACTAACACAGTAATGACTTTCAACTAGACGTGCCGTAAATTAGCGAGCACACCTAAACGGAAGAGGCACATTTCATAGCATGTAATATTGACTAGCTTCATTGTCCCCAGGTACCAATAGAAAAGCTGGACCTTCATCACTACTTGCCACTGTTTTTCGATGGACTGTGCGAGTTGACGCATCCTTACGACTTCCTCGCTAGACAAGGAGTGCACGACCTCCTCCGCAGAGGAAAGGATAAAATTCTGCCAGTGGTGCCTCAGCTCATCATCCCTATCAAAAGTAAGTACCCGATGGAGGTAATGGCAGCTGCGGCCTGTAAGGAAGTTCATACCATGCTTCTAACCCGCACAGCCGTCTACGCGTAGCACATCAGTAGTCTGCCGTACCTCAGAGTAAGCGGCCTTTGTAAAAATATAAGATAGGTCCCGAAATTTATACGACAGGTATAAATTCGGACAAAGCAAAATTCAGTTCGAGCTGCAATCTTATTTCTTGGGTCTGCGCTCAGAGTCCACATGTGAGGTCTACCCTACTCATGTTATGGGAGTTTGAGCCGGAGTCCCGGGTCCTCGGAAACTCAGTCCCAGTGCGAGTCCATCAACCCTACAGCGCATAAGCCTGGGTCCGAGTCCATGGGTTCCATAACACAGGAGTTGGAGCCCTGACTGAAGCCTAAGTCTTTGCCCGTGAGCTCCACAAGAAACTGCACCGGACTAGCCGAGAGTGAAGACTGTCTGCAGTCAGATATCGCCAGCGATACACATCGTAATGGGTGCTAATCAATCCATTAAGCCGACATCAACATTACATAACTCATGGCGTTTGCGATATAGGCTCTCGGTGCTGACAGGAATCCCCGCCATCTTTTGTGATCACGATTATCTGTCCTGCACGAAACGTACCCGGCAAAATATTCGTCCCGTAAGCGCGTCCCTTGAATTAAGTCACATTCAGTTGGTTGTTGATTTAATTTTATTTGTGAATAAGTTAGTATATAAATCACAAATCTTCGAATATATGAGAACTTGGCTGGTTTAAGCTTAATTCTGAGTTGGGGACGAAGGCTATAGCTTGTTGTTGCAAGCTTGAATCTAGATAGGATTCATACGCAAATGCAATCGTCCAAAATCAGTTCAGGACCCCCTCCCCCCCCCCCCCCCCCCCCGGTTTCGACCTCATGCCTGGTGCCCGAAGAATTCATTTTCTCGCGATTTCGATTTCGGGATTCGTTTTGAGTGCTTGCCATATACCAAGCTACGTTGTAAACGTGCGGCTTATTGACGGGCGCTACTCATACGTGCGTGACTTCTACGTGCAACACACCTCGCGAGATGCTCCATTCTGTCACGGCTCAATAACAGCTACTAGCTGGTGAAGCACAGCCACAAGGTGGCGCCTACTCGACAGCTCTTCTCCACTGTCAAGGTGGCGCCTACTCGACAGCTCTTCTCCACTGTGTAGATCATCTATCAACCAGATAAAACGGATTATAACATGGCCCATGGCCCATGACACGAAGTGCACACGCGTCACGATACCACGTGCATTCTTTTAATTCTGCAGTGGACAGACGGTGGCTGTACTCTGTATGACTGCACCTCCATGTGCATACTTTTATGTATCATGTGCAAGAAAGGCAGTCTCCGGAGCACAAAAATCGCAAATTGCGCGGAGACAGGTGCCATCTTACGTGTCATACGCGAGTACCTCGTGGCTTTATTGACCTGAAGCCCCGTGCGCGCGTCCGCACACTGCTGCACTACGTACCTATAAGTGCAAACACACCAGCCGAACAAGCGAAGACTGCGCTTCTAAAGGCCAGCCGGATCATTGTGCTCTGCAGGGAAGCGTGCAGGAGCGAGTTCACGTGCAACAGGCGTGCAGGAGCGAGTTGACGTGCAACAGGCGTGCAGGAGCGAGTTAACGTGCAATAGGCGGACCTTTTCGTGAATTGGGTCGGGCAAATAAGCCCACGTGTGCAGGTAGACCTAGGCATGCTGCCTCTTCGCCTACTTTTGGTGTGTTTCGTTCGGGTGTTGCTGGGCGTCACCGTTCATTTGTTGAGTGATGAGCAAGTGCTAGGAGCGGGGGTTTAGATGCCAGCGTGACATTCCTGGCCAGGTGTAGATGAGCGTGATCCGCTGTGGTAATTCGATCAATAAGAAGACGGCACGCGACGCGAACCGCCGGAGATGGCACGTGCAGGCGCTAACGTGAACGCTTAATCCCATGCATGTGTAGCCTAATAAACCTGACTGCGATTTCAAAGTCACCGACACGTTGCAGCAGCTAAATCGGCTTTCTCAACTCGAACTTTCACAGAAGCAGCAGTCCTAATGCAAGACCCGATTCAGCTGACTAAAATCGTGGCTCTGTAGCCTCGTAAAGCGGGGACTGGAAGATAAGCTGCATGCCTCCCTCCAGCCACAGCCCCATGGGAAGAGACCCTGCGTGCAGGTGACTCTCCGACCAGGCCGGACGGCCGACGCCAGCCTAGCGCTGCTGCTGTTTCAGATGCGCTCAACACGCGGGCACCGTCCATCCTCTGCGTGACGCTGCAGGTGCTGCAGCACCTGGCGCTGTCGGCCGACCACGTGGGAGAGGCGCTGGTGCCTTACTACCGCCAGATCCTCCCCATCCTCAACCTGTTCGTCAACAAGAACGGTACGGTTGCTGTGCGTCTTTCCCCCCGTTTCCGAGAGCAGTATTTGAGCTGCTCACGTCCGTGGTCGCCTCGGGGGGTTTGGAGTAGAGGGATATGTTTTGTCTTCTTGTCAGGTAGGGACCACTGAGCACGTCGTCTGGAAGGGAGGGAGAGGGAGGTGAGTCCATCCGATTAAAAGCCGTCATGCCCCCGAAGCCTGCTGACTATAGGGCTGCACTCTGCGGGAGGCGCATCGTGCGGGCCCCGGGACATTCGGGGAGATTGGTGACGTTTGCGTTTGCCAGTGGCGTGAAAGGCAAGTTTTTGGAGCGCTTGCTCCGCAACTTATAGGTCGGCTACGGAGCCAGCAGGTGTATTCGCCTCGTCAGCGTATAGAATAGGCAACGGGAAAAAATATGTGATTCTTCCGATCCACAAGGGTGGATAACTCACAACTGCCCTCCCTGGCCCGGACCTTCCCTGTGCTCCCTTACTGTGCTGCTTGCAGTATGTCTAAGCGGCGGAAACGTCGCTTGTTCGCTCCGCAGAAGTGTTCGTGCCCAACATTAAAGGTACCGTCTCGTTCAGTCAACCAGGGAGACGGCATCGACTACTCGCAGCAGAAGAACACCAACTTGGGCGACCTCATCCAAGAGACGCTCGAGATCTTCGAGAAGACGGGCGGAGAGGACGCATTCATCAACATCAAGTACATGGTGCCCACATACGAGTCGTGCGTACTGAACTAGTGCGACGCGAGCAGCGCGGACCGAGGCGCCCGCCGGCGCCGGGCTAAATCGTCAGTCACGTCCTAGCGTCTTTCACACAAATGTGCTTGTCGAGCTTTTTTGAATATTACCACGCACCTAGCCTGACTCGCTTGTTTGACGCGAAAGACCGCAGCTACATCACACCACGCCTAGGTCGAGCGGGACGGGCCAGCCCCACCCCGCCGCTGCAGCAGACCACAGCGCTATGCATTAGACGCAAATAAACTCGTATCTGCAGTTCTGAACATGTATTAAGACATCTTATCATAGCATGTATGATAAAACTGTGTGCATGGAGGCTCTCACGCGTACGGGCGACTCGCGCTGCCGCGCACATACGCGCTGATGCCAGCACGGCTAGGGTAAGACCGATATCACAGGTACAACAGGGAAAAGGAACGCGCAGTCTGCCGCCCGTAACTCACACTCCAAGCCGAGCAGCCGCGCCCCGGCACGGCCAGAGACGTGTGACGACGGAGCCGCACGCTGTATGTTGTCCGCGAAGACGAGCACACGGTGACCGCTCCCCCGACTGTATTGGCCACGGACCTGCCGCACGAGCGCGGACGTGTCCCGCGGCGAGCCCGTGAGGCCGCACGGCTCACACGGACACGCGCGCGGCGGGCCACGGGGCGTCGAGGGAGCGGCGGTTACATCGGCGAGCGGGCGGCAGGCCACCGTGGCCGTCCCTCAGCGTGCCTGTAACAACCGCTGGCAACCGGAGACATCGCCGCGGACGGCCGACGCTCGTGGGCGATCGATGCTGGAGCGAATCGAGCGGCCCCCACCGCCAACTCGGTCCAGCCTAGTCCCTAGCCGGCAACAGGTGTATCGAGGGGAATTCGTCCAGCGGTGCTCGGCAGCGCAAAACAGGGCACAAAACAGCGCGCCATACACAGGGCGCTAAACACAACGGTGCGATGGCAGCGACACATACACAAGACCGCTAGCCGCGGCGCTTGTCATTGTCTTACGAAAATATCATGGAATTAAACGCTGCAACTGCGTTACACCGCGGTAAAAACAGGAAGGACGTGCAGACCGTTGGCCCGCATGATAGGCGACAGCCCACGCCACGGCTGTTCGGGCGGCCTTCATCCAACGGTCAGTCCTTCTGGAAATGTGTAACCACACTGACGATTCCAAGACTCCCCGCTTCGAGGGTTCAGGAGACGTATAAAACACATCTGAACGTCAGCTAAGCCATGCGAACGCTGCACGTGCGCGGTGTGAACAGGAAACGCCGATACGGAACGACAGCAGCCACCAGGCATCAGGCAGATCCAGTAACTTCGAACACCACGACACCCACACAACTTTATACTACAAATCTAGATGACCAGACGGGAACAAGTCGCCTTCGGGCAGCGTACGTGCTTCCGCGACAAGGCCGTCCATGTACATACTTCTGTGAGACTCGCTATGAGGGAAGATTATTTGTACCCTTCGAAGAGCAGACAACGTCCGACAAGAAGTCAAGGCCGATAAAATACTTTTCTTTGTGTACCTCAGCTTGGTTCACACGCGCGAGCTCACATCCATACACTGCTAACAATTATGAGATGGTGGCTTTGGAGCACAACACTATGCTGTCTAAAAATTAGCAAGAAAACCGACCGGGCATGGATAGGTCAGTCGATAAAGGGAAGGACCTGCCGAACCCTAAAAGCCCCGACGCCCATGTAACGATGAACGAGGTAGTGGCGCGGCGGCGACGCACCACACAGCCTCTCGCCGGGGCCTTCACGCCCAGCTCCCCTTCGCTGCCCGTCCAAGAGCGACCAGGTACCGGGAGCGACTCGCTCAGGTCGCGGGGCGGCCACGGCGGCGCTGCCCACCGTCCGGCCTGCCCTCAGACCAGGTGGCGCCACTGCTGACCGCCCGCGGGCGTCCCCACCGTGCGGCGTCCGCGTCCTGCCAGCCAGCACACAGTGCGGGCGGGTCCCTGGCTGCCAAGCGCCACCGGGTCCTCCCCGGCCCAGACACGCGCGGCACGCCGACCACGCCGTCCTGCTGCGGCCCGCTGTCAGCAGTCTTGTCTGCTACGAGTCCCCCCCCCCCCCCCGGTACTGCCACCCGCCACACGAACCGGTGACCTCAACCTGCGAGCCGCCGCCGCCGCCGCTGCGCTGCCTCCGCGACTGCCGGCCGGCCAGCATCTCGCCGTGACCACCCCGTCTTGAAGCGGCGGTCACCGACCCGTGGCCTCTCCCGCAAGCGGATCGGACCGTCCCGTGCAAGCCTCGGTCACCAAGTGACGTCAGAAGCTCGCCGGCGCGGCTTTGTCGGTTCCCACAGCTTCCACCTGGTCGGCCGTGCTCCGCCTCCAGAGACGGGCGGCTACGGCGCAGCGGCCGGGGCTCGGGGCGGCCGCCTCAGGCGCTGGCCTCGGTGCTGCTGGAGGTGACGCTGGCTGCTCGCGCGCCCTCCGGCGTCAGCGTCTGGCTGGAGCTGCTGCCAGAGTCGGAACAGTCGAGAGCCAGCTGCAGGCTGAACCGCTGCAGCACCTGCTCCCGGCCCGGCTCCCTCGGCTCCCGCTCGTCCGGCTCCCGCGGCTCCGGTCTGCGGTGGCGGGTCACGTTAAGTCAGGTCGGGTTGGATCGGGTCGGGTCGGGTCGGGTCGGGTCGGGTCAGGTCGGGGCAGGCAGTGGGGGCTGCGACGGCGATGAGGACATAACGATTGCAAGGTCGATTAAGTTAGTTGCTGAGTTTTAAGGGCGCGTCAATTGCATTGGTTATTTGCGTCGTGCCGATAAAAATCGCATAATATGACACAATCCCTGACGAGGCGAAATCAAAGCAGCCAGCCAGGGCGCGCATCAGCCGGAGGGGACCGCGCCGGTGGTCTGCCTGGGTCGCGGCCGGGCCGTTACACAAGACGAGCTCATGATCGGGAGACCGCGAGCTCTGGGTCCGGTGTCCCACAAAGGACGTCAACTGTCGTCGGATGCTATCAACGGTGGCAAAGCCCGTGTCTTGAGCGGTTCGGTGCGCTGATAAAGGGAAGGGAGAGCAGGCAAAGCGGGCAGAGCGGGGAGGACGGGCCACGCCGGGGAGGCACGGCTAGCACAACTGTCTGCGGCGACGGTTGCACCCGTGGGCGACTCCTACGCAAAGCGAGCACTGACAGACACACGCCCTGCAGTGTGCCGCCGCTGTTGGCCAATGGCACGGAGGAAAGAAGTGTTCCGCAGTCATGGGAAGAGGCGTGAAAAGCGCCATGCTGTGGCACAGAACATTGTTGTTGGTCACATGTTGGCATTCCTCGCTTGGGAACTAAGAGTATTTCCACCCACATAATGACCGCAGCGTTTACTACGAACGACCCAGACCTTAGCACTGAAGGCCGCTAACAAGAAGTTAAAAAAAAAAAACAGTAGTTCAGGCTCAGAGATGTAACAGGCTGCGAATCCAAGCTTCGCTCGGGTGTAAAGCCTGTCCCAATTTCACACCAAAGCCGCGTGGGAACTGACCAAGTTAGCGTCAATGACCATTGCTTCACGTTCCACATCGAACCACCTGCTGCCTGACAAACCGCCGCCACACCCGACAAAGCGCAGCCACACCTGACAAACCGCCGCCACACCCGATAAACCGCCGCCACACCCAACCAAACCGCCGCCACACCCGACAAACCGCCGCCACACCTGACAAACCGCCGCCACACCCGATAAACCGCCGCCACACCCGACAAACCGCCGCCACACCCGACAAACCGCCGCCACACCCGACAACCGCCGCCAAACCCAACAAACCGCCACCACACCTGACAAACCGCCACCACACCCGACAAACCGCCGACACACCCGACGAACCGCCGCCACACCTGCCAAACCGCCGCCACACCCGACAAACCGCCGCCACACCTGACAAACCGCCGCCACACCTGACAAACTGCCGCCACACCACGAGTACACCGCGACCCTGGTCGGGCACGGCCACTGACCTGGGCGTGATGACCGGCGACCGGCGGCCGTCCGCAGCAGCAGCAACAGCAGCAGCGGGAGGCTCCGGTGGCGCGTCGGTCGGCGGCGCCACCACCAGCACGGCGTGGAGGCGACCGCTGGGAGCGCGCCGCTCGCTGGCGCGCAGTTCGGGCAGCGCCACCGCCTCGCTGTACGGTGGCGGTGCCTCGCCGGCCGGCTCGGCCGCCTTCCAGAGCGTGTAGGGCGGCGGCGGCTCCTCGTAGTAGAACTCGTGCGAGCCGCGGCAGCCGGCCGGGCCGCCCAGGTAGCCCGAGCCGCGAAGGTAGTTCATCAGGGTCATGTTGTACGCCTCCTCGGCGCGCAGCGACGGTGCCCCTGGCGGGAGCCGGCCGTATGAGCGGACACAGGGAGGTCAGTGACGGCCAGCTGACGGGAGGCCAGAGGCGTAGCGGCAGAGTCGCAGCGCATACGGCCGAGCATACGGTAAGCTTGCTGTGCACAGGAGTTGTATTGAACGCTTATTCAGTAATGCACAGCGTGCTATGTCTGCGCATATGCATTCCCGTTTATGAGACACTCTCCAACATAAAACGGCGATTTCGAGGGCCGAGTCGGTATGGTTAAGAGGATAGACATGTTAGAAAGGACACTCGTAGCAGCAATCTAACAGGGGTCCATCGAAAGACATACATTGAAAACGGCTCACGTATAAACACGAACTATACACCCTAACCATAGTCAGGCATACACACGGTCGGCGGCAGCGCGCAGGGCACAGTTCAGGATCTTTGGGAAGTGTGGTGTGCTCTTCTCCGAGCCGTTGCCATAGACGGCAAGGCAATACCGGAGGTGTGAGAAGCCTCGGTATCGGCCAGGGTAGGCGGAGGGCCCGGCGGGATCTGATGACGCCACGGCACAGCCTGATGAAGACACCGCTGCGCTCTTTGACGAGGGCAGATACGTGACAGTCCGAGGCGAGGTGCCTGTCGAACACTATACCGAGGTTTCTCACGATGGGGCCCTAACGCACTGCCTCCTCGCCAACCGAGTAAAGGGACCCATGCCGCGACAAATTTCATGGCAACGACAGACAATGAGCTTCGTTCCACTAGTCTTTTTCAGACCATAGAAGTGGAACCAGATGTTCAGAGACTCCAAGACAGGGACGAGTCGTTGGCAAATACCTGGAGGAGGAGTGGTCCTAGAGGTGGGCTAGAGGTGGGCACTTGGTTGTGCGGTCCACCGCACCAAATAAGTTACAAAGGTCCATGGGCCAGAGAAGAGTGAGTTCCTGGCGGTCAGTAGCGGCAAGGATATGGTAGGATACGGCAGGAGCCGCGGTTTCTGTGGAGAGATGGAGGCGAAATCCGTGCGGGGATGAGAGAAAGAAATTATTTTCAGCCATGTAGGGGCAAAGCTGTCACCGCAACACTCTCTTAACAAGCTTTTGAAAAGGCAGAAGAAGAAACGATGGAAATGTGTCCGAAGCCAGGCATCTGAAGGGCTTTCGGGGCTTGTAAATAGGATGCACTACGGAATGCTACCAGGAACCGGTAAACTCACTGGACATGAGACTGATGCTGAGAACGTGAAGGATGACGTGGCCAATAATTTCGAAACAAGCCCGACTGCTCCACAGGGTCCTGAACTTTTTCAGAGAAAGCGGACAGGATGGAGAGAGTCAACAGTCCTGGGTCTTGGAGAAAAAGCACGGACGCCAACGATGAATAGACACCATTTAAGTTCAAGACCCCCCCCCCCCCGGCCTTGAGCCTCAGCAGCGACATGAGGGACCACTCTCACAAAATACCCGCTGAACTCGTGAGGGGTGGCCTCAGGAACTACTCTCGGGGTGATGCCACCCCCGACAAGAAGTCCACGTCGCTATGCCTTCAGCCGCGCGGTGGCGTCCGAGGCAGGCGACGGGGGGGGGGGGGGGGGCGAAGGGTTGTGAATTTTGATACGCTACAGAGGACCCTGTGAGTCAAGACCAGGCAGCAATAAAGACATGCGTGGGTATAGATGGTCAGACCACTGACCACCTATACCTGCGCATGAGAACGCAGGATCAAGTTTAAGATCAAGAGAGACGTTTGGAATTTGAAAACGACTATGCAAACGTCTACACACGACATATGATGACCGAGCTATGTACTTGTGAACGATGGTGACGGCTTTGACCCAAAGATGATCACTATCTAAAACATTAAAAAAAACGCTAAGATCAGTTAGGAAGTTAGCACAGTTCGAGACACCTACAGCAGGAACATTGGCATGCCAGAGGCGTCAGTGACCACCACCAGCAGGGTGTCCTCCTGTTCCTCTTGCCGTCCTCTCCGCGGCCGCCCCACCCCGCGCCATGACGTCGCCCAGCGTTCCCTGTCGTGCCCCGCCCCACGCCTCACCTCTGTGGCGCCGCTGCCGCAGCCGATACACCAGGAACAGCAGCAGCGCCAGCGAGAGCACGGCGGTGACGGCCGACGCCACCAGCCGCAGGCCCAGGTCCTTGCCGGTGCCGGCGCGCTCGCCGTACGGGGTCACCGGCGACGCGCCGGCCGAGCCGTCCAGGCAGATGAACTCGCAGCACGTCTTGCCCACCTGGTACTGGCGGCACGCCTGGCGGGCGGGCCGAGAGACAGCAGGTCAAGCGACATGAGCGGCGCGTCTCGCCACATGCTGGAGCTAGAGGCACGCCCTAGAGGGGGCAAGACGCCACCGAGGAGCCCGAGAGTACGAGGGGAGGGGGCAGTAAAGCAGGGGAGCACCGGCGGCTGGTCCGGCACTGAAGGCGACCATCTCCAGCGCAGGACATGGGGTCGTCACTGAGATGACATTATCGCGGGCGATGTGAGTAGGTGGCTCACTGAAGCGAGCTGTCACTGAATGCCCGCTGCGGAAGAGAAGGCATCCACAGGGCATGTGCGATCATCGCAAACACACATGCGTGTCAGCGAGATGGACTCGTGTGTTCGCGACCATACTTTCCTGTCGATGCCGGCTTTCTAGTCTTCAAGAGGCTAGAAAGCCAGATAAATTGACTCTTTTTAATGCAAACAGACTCTTTCTATTGCTTCACATTCCATCCGACAAAATCATGCATTTGCTTCCAATCATTCGAAGTGTAACGCCTTTTACTGCATTCCGCGCCCACTTGGCTGCCTGGCTAACTGGTTTGGTGCGGCCTGGCGCCGGCGTGGGGTGCCGACGCGCGTCCCCAGCGCCGCCGCCGGCCGCCACTGACCCGCGGCGGCGCTGGGGATGCGCGCCGGCGTGGGGTGCCGACGCGCGTGCCCAGCGCCGCCGCCGGCCGCCACTGACCCGCGGCGGCGCGCACATGACCGACTGGCACCGCTCCTGCTCGCCGTCGTGGCACGTGCACACGGTGCACTCGTCCGGGCCGGGGATGTAGCGCTCGCTGTTGCGCACCGTCCGCCCGTTCAGGTCCAGGCAGAGGCGCGGCTCTGCAAGCCGGCGGTCACCGGGGTCAGCAGGGTCACAACGGGCGCGGCACAGGTCAGCCAGCAGAGGTGACACAGCGCGAGAGGCTGCGGTGCGACGGGCGGATTCTGCTATCTTCCAGGGTAAAAAGGCCCCGATACCAGAAAAAGGCTCATTGCTACAATGGAACAGACACCAGAGACAGGCGAAAAACACGGAGCAGACTAGCATATCAGCAGGTGTTTCGAGTCTGTACCCGAACTGATACTTAAAGTTATCATTGCATAAAATAAATGACAACAAAAAATAACAAACCCCTACACCCCTAACCTGTCACAGAACACTGTTGAATTTCAATCCATAGCAGTGTAAAATGCCGGACTACACAGGAGTGTGTAACAGGCGATGCACACTAGCCCACACGAGGGGCAAAACTGCTTTGAATAAAGTCCTTACCCGCAGCTATCTCCATTTCCGATATGTTGGCTGACCAATGCTTCATATAATGGTCATTCTGGGCTTCAGTTCTCAATGCTTAAGTCAGAAATAATGCCTGGAAAGGCACATTGCTGCATTACTCTCAAAACATAATATTCACACTTCTCATACCATGCAGACTGGAATAAATGAAGAGAGAAAACTTACACACAATAGTTCACACTTGAAAAATATACATTATAAACCACAAGAGCTTGGGACAATGTCAGCAATATGATCCCAATACACAAGTTGTGAGAACAACCAGCCATGGAGTTCCACATTAGAAGTTGTGTACCAGCAATATGACTGTTTTAGATAGACACACAGGGCTTACAATACAGAACAAAACAGGTGTGATGGATAAGGTAGCATATCCAATGGGCGGGCTACACTTAAACATTGCAGGGCCTCTTCTGCACCAACGCTCAAGTAACAGTACACATTGCTTTTATCTGCATCATTGCATGCAAGGGTTATGCAAAAACGACTGACCAGCCACCCGCTGGCTTGACCTCGTCTTCACTGCTTCGAAACAATATAAAGCAACAGGCACGTACGTCGCTAAAGTAGTGTGCTCATCTGTCTCACTTGCTTACTGGGGTTCACTTTATTCCCATCCGGACTTAACACACACAGGGCAGGGTCACACCTGTGACTGGATGTGTACGGCACGCATATATGACCATTGTTTCTGGCGCCCGGGCAAATAGTATTGAGAGCCCACGGATACTTAACGTACTACATTTTCAGTCGTTTCGTTCGTGTGCAGTACGCTGGCAGTGTGTAGGCACTGTGCATGGGGCATTGCCTGGGGATCTTAAAAAATCCCAGCTCATCCAACGTAAGTCTCAAGTACCGTAAGTACCCCCCCCCCCCTCCCCCATCCCTCATCCCCATCCCCATCTTTGGGCAGGACTGGTTCTTCCGTGCTATTTTTTTTTTTTTTTGTAAGGAACTCTCCCGGCATTTGGATTGGACGGATCACTGAGAGCAGCCCCCACGCCCGCTTGTTGTGTGGGCCCTGACCCCACCGCTTGTTGTGTGGGCCCTGATCCCACCGCCTGTTGTGTGGGCCCCGATCCCACCGTCTATTGTGTGGGCCCTGACCCCACCGTTTGTTGTGTGGGCCCCGATCCCACCGTCTGTTGTGTGGGCCCCAATCCCACCGTCTGTTGTGTGGGCCCCGATCCCACCGTCTATTGTGTGGGCCCTGACCCCACCGTCTATTGTGTGGGCCCTGACCCCACCGCCTGTTGTGTGGGCCCCAATCCCACCGTCTGTTGTGTGGGCCCTGACCCCACCATTTGTGTGAGCCCTGACCCCACCGCCTGTTGCGTCGGCCCTGACCCCACCGCTTGTTGTGTGGGCCCTGACCCAACCGCTTGTTGTGTGGGCCCTGACCCCACCGCCTGTTGCGTGGGCTCTGACCCTCACTGCTTGTTGTGTGGGCCCTGACCCCACCGCTTGTTGCGTGGCCCCTGACCCCACCGCCTGTTGCGTGGGCCCTGACCCCCACTGCTTGTTGTGTGGGCCCTGACCCCACCGCCTGTTGTGTGGGCCCCGATCCCACCGTCTGTTGTGTGGGCCCTGACCCCACCACTTGTGTGGGCCCTGACCCCACCGCCTGTTGCGTCGGCCCTGACCCCACCGCCTGCTGTGTGGGCCCTGACCCAACCGCTTGTTGTGTGGGCCCTGACTCCACCGTCCGATCGTGAAATCCCCGGCCAACCGCGACATTTTGCGGCGCAGGCTCAGCGTGCTGCATTGCTTGACAGTCTGTCCTGCCCTCTGGCGTACGATTGTCGTACTGCACTGCAGTGGAATGCCTGTAGTTTTCACCTCTCGAACACTGTCAAAACCGAGTGCCAAACCACAATGCGGTCGCGAACGAATTCAGTACCATCATGGACGCGTGACATTGCTGGAAGCACTTCCTTTTGGGACGATGGCCCATGCATATCACGGGCTTGCGATGTCACCTTCACGTTTATGACAAGCAAGCAGGACCATTAAAAAACAAGAATACCATTGCGTGGCGCACCGGATAGCCCGTCACGTCGGCGATGACATTGTCTCAGTGGACAAACTTTCTCGCTCTGCGATATACTCTGTTGCGGACACCAACAGCCTGAGGAAACTCAACAACAGGAGTCATCCAGGTGTTGCAAATACGACACTTCGCCTGCTCCAGAAGCCTATCGTTTTCAGTAGAAGACGTGAAAATCCCACCGTCCTGCACAGTCTGTGCTAAGTACACATCACAGTACGCTAGACCACCCAAAACGCTCTTGATAACGCTATGCTGCCATATGAACGACTCAACGTTGACTAAAAATGACCTTTGCCATGTAAAACTCCTCGGAATCAATACGTGCTAACTATCGTCGATGAACACCCCAGATTCCTCCATGTCTGTCCATACAACAACCTCCCTACAATCACCATCTGCCCCCTGCGTCGGACCACGCACCCCACGAGACATGGCACACGGCTGTGCTCCGATGCTACAAACAGATGGTGAAAACCCTGCATGGAGTCCCAGATGCTTTATGCAGGGTTTTGTTTTTGTTTATGCAGGAACTCCTAGTCGTCCAGTCTCATATATGAGTGCCCCAAGGTCAATACGGACGGCTGAGTACCTATGCTAGGGCCTAAGCAGCACATCTGGGCCCAGTGTTGAAAAACTTGACGTTTCTTGGTATAATATATACCAGGAGAATTTATACTCCAGGATTGTGACTAGGTAAAATGAAATATTTTGTCCTCCATCATGATGAAACAAGAACAGCTTTCGGAAAAAACTCATTTTACCTCTTTGTGTAAGGACAAAATAAAACCAGTGGGCGCAACAGCTTAAGACTTGCTGCTTCCATCAGGAGCCATTTATTGATATCTGCAAGAGCACAAATCTTGCACCCACCAGACTAAGATGCCCAATAGCAAGCAGCCTGTGGATACCTAGGTATGTGATAAACCATGTACGAAAATGTGAAAAACATAGCGTGAAAATGTTTAATGGAATCGCCTTTGAACAATATGGGGAAATGAGAAAAGCGTACCAGAATCGCACCGGTCTGCAGATTAGCAAAGCTCTCACTTCCTATGCCCTACGCAGGCCAGCCCAAACTTGAACATGACTTAACCTACCATTGACGACAAACCGCATTAATTGCCAAGGATGCAACGAACATTCATAGAAAACCGCACACCCAATCACCTACCGCAGACGGCCGTCTACCCACGCGCCACCGCTGTGTCATGGCAATGCAAATAAGAGTATCACTCGCAATTCGGCGTCGGAAATGTCTCGACTATTCAGCGGCTTGCGCCCACCTCCCAGCTCAGGTTGGAGGTTGAACATAGCAAAACTCTCCAATTGGGTTTAATGATTCGCCTCCTAGTGACTGATTTGTCAAGAGCATGAATATTCTGTTCGCGATCATGCTTTGCACAGATTTGTAAACATTTGGAGGGAAGCTGTTTAGAGATGGGCATCACGATTATGAAGAAGAACTTGTTTGTACTCATCCAGAACTGCAATGTGGACGGATTTTTGGCCACTTCCTGGTATCCGGAGTACAAAAATGTTACGGCAGCTGTGGATTTAAACCACGTTAAATTTGTCACCTAAGGGTATGAAATTTAAGCTGGTAATTCAGGCTTTACAAAAATGCCCATTTTAGTCGAAAACCATTGCTATAAATAGCCAAAAAACTGTTCGGAGACAGTCATCTCAGTCCCCGCAAAAATACCAGGACACCAGAGTAACATGAACCCATAACTTTGGCCCGGCAAATTAAGGAGAAGGGTTTATTAGGACAGAAACATCAATGAATTGCAACATAAATTACCATACTTCGCAATGACATCACTTAAAGCGCATCAAAATCCATTAATACCTTGCACTATCCGCCGGAGTCAGCGAAGTGACTGACTCTGATCCCTTTTGGCCGGCCTACACGGGTCCGTCAGGCATTGTGCTTGCGCTGGCTCGGTAAATCGTTTAAGAGTGCCGCATGTCTCTATTGTTCGGGTGGAACATGCAGGACCTCGTGCGTTGCCCGGAGTGGGAAGGTGGAGGGCATGAATGTCTAGCTGTGTTTAAAACCAGTCAGCTGGTGGAGCGCGAGTAGCACAATTGTGGTGGAGCATAAGTAGGTTTGCTGTCTGTGGCATGTTCATTTGCATTGTTTGTGTACCATTTTTGTCTGGCTATGCATATTGTACCCACCCTCCTTTTTGGAGGGTGTATAAGCCTGGTGTGCAGCCACCCTCCATTTTGGTGAGTGTATAAGCCTAATATGTACGCAGTCTCCGCTTTGGAGGGTGTATACGCAAAGCTTTTCATAAATTGCAAACCAATGTATATGCACGTGTCTCATAGTACAGAGTATGAGACTATGTTGTTCCAGTGTGCCATGTTTAATACTGATGCTTCCTTTCATTTAAAGTGTTTTTACATAAATTGCTGTATATGACAAGTAGTGCTTTTGTTGAGTCACCCATTGTGCTATTACCTCCCAAGGATAACCTAAATAAAGCTGTAATGACCTGCAGCACTTAGATAATTTTGTACTCCACTATAGAAAATGTATCCTCTGCTACCAGGACAATTTTTGGAATTTCCAACACTGTCTGGGCCCTATATCCTTTGTCCCATTCCCATTCAGATGTCCAGATCAACTTTCCCTTCCCTGAGCCTGATGCTCTAGAAATCTGAGCCTGCGCCATTGCTTCAACCTGTGCCGCTTCTGTGCTCTACTTTCTGTGTGCACATGCCTGTTTGTGTTGAGCCCGATCCAGTTCTGACAGATGAAACAGCCCATGATATGCTGGAAGACATACACTGGGCTGTATTAAAGAAATGGATGTTGTGTATAATGAGCAGTGAAATAGGAAGGACAGAGAACAACAATGAATGAGGGACAAACCCCGGTTTTCAGAAACAACAAATCAGCCTAACCAGCCTTTTGGCCTCAAATCAGCCTAACCAGCCTTTCAGCCTGTCAACCAACTGATGGCTATCACCCATCCAACTATCAAACCCCATCTTGTGCACACCACACACACCTCACCCTACCCCTCAAACACTGACTTTTGCAGGATGGACAAGTTATCTGCATACTTGCACCAGCATCTGGCACCCACCATGCACGAACACCTCACATCTCACAACCAAAACTCAGACAACCCAAAGCCATTAGACCAAAGTAAATTAAGTCAATATTGTGCTGAGCTCAATGTGCAAATTGCTAAATTCTGTAACTAAAAACCATACAAAGATGCATGCTATTATACTCTGAATACCATGTGTTTTTTTATTTCCCATCTAATGGGAAAAATAAATGCAGACCTGGGGGTCTACACAACAGGCCTTTGGCACTTTTACTTCCTATGAGAACACTCTTCAGGACATGCATAAAATAGGAGACCTCAGCTTGGATGCAGTCAGTCAAAGATGATGCCAGAAACATACCATAGATAGACAAATTGATATTTGAGCTCAGCTGTGATGAGCTGTACATGATAAAACATCCACATCTTTGTTCTTCTGTCAACCATCTGGCATGCCAACTTCAAAACCCAAACTGTGCTGGACATGACTTTCTAAGGCATGATAGGCAGGCACCAGTAGATACCCAAACACAGAGATAATGTCATGGGAGACAACATTAGAGGAATATAAATATGATGTTTGCTACTCAAAGTCACTGATGCTTCTTGAGAATAGAGCTACACACGTGTTTTCAGGGTTCATTCATAACAGAAAGAACTTAACCATGGAGTGAACTTCAAAGACCTGATACCAGCCATCACCAAGAGGTTGACATCCAAAATATCTTATGGAAACATACCAATGATGACTTTATGTTGGTTGTAAGCCCAGCAAAATGATGCATAAAACTGATTTTTATGGACATGATGCTTACAAACACATACAAAATCTTCCCAATGTAAAACACACCACAATCACACTGGACACAGGTACCAAACAGAAACCACAATTCACTTTGTGCTTCAACATCAATGCAATAAACACAGAAACTGTGTTTGAACACCTTGCTTGAATTTGGCAGAAGTTTCTACCTCTACAAATACCAATCAGTTAACATAACTGGCAGGAAAAACAGCATTCAACCGACAAAATGTTATATGCCGTCCACCTGGAAACCAGCTATGAGATGTAACTGAGCAATGGTCCCCTCCACATGCATTGAAATCCAGAGAGCTGTAAGAAAAAATAAGATATAGCGCCCATCCTTTGGATATTTCAACAGTCATATAGCAGGCCAAGTCCTCAACATCGCACAAAGTACCGCTTTCGCTATCAAAATACCAACCGCCTTACTTCCAACCACATAAGATCCGACGTGGTTAGAGCAAATACGAGCATGATTCCATTGAGCAAACTTACCATTAGTTTGTGAAAGACTATTCATCTTCCACATAATATTCCTATCGCGATGCATCCGATATATGCAGTGCGATAAATTGGCGCCCCCCACTTTCCACCACAGCCTTGATACGATCGGCCCCAGCAGGAACGCCCATCTCTCGTATACAGTTCTTTACCGTCTGCGCCAGGTACGTATCAACGGTCTTGTCTGTTCGAAACAAAATGCAGCATCAATGAAATTCCACTTAAATAGTCCACCCAACGCATCGGGGATCTTATGAGTTATTATTAAACAGAAGTTGGTGCTCACAGAAAGCCTGTTGTGTACAGATAAACATGCTCAAGATGGTTCAAAAACTATTAAGCGGGAGGAAGTTTCAGCTAAACCTTACTTCCACCCGTTCACCGCTTACTGTTCTTTTTCTCTGCGGACTGACGGCGCGGCAACGAGCAGACCAGGGTAAACAGTGTGATTTGATGTTGATTGGTTAGCGCCTTTCAATGGGCAGTGTTTATGTCATTTGGACAGTGCAGAAACTCTCGTTAGAGTTCTGAGGGCCCTGCTTGAATAAACAATGTCCGGACTGCATAGCTTCACGCACTGACACACCCGGAGACGTTGCGAAGGGAAAGGCCAAGAGAGCCGTCCCCTTCCCCCTGAGTTAACCCCTTAAGTTATCTGCCCTAAGGTATACATAAGATGTTGCGCGATATTGTGGACATTTGGTTCAAAAATCCCAGGGTTTGAGGTTGAATTTCACATTTGTCCCCCCGAGAAGAAAATCGGGTATGTGGCTGACACACCTGATTTTGTTTCATGGAAAAGGGGTCACGTAAGACGATGTGCCTCCGCCTGTGTGTGTGTGGTGTGTGTGTGTGTGTGTGTGTGTGTGTGTGTGTGTGTGTGTGTGTGTGTGTGTGTGTGTGTGTGTGTGTGTGTGTGTGTGTGTTTTGTTTGTGTGTGTGTGTGTGTGTGTGTGTGTGTGTGTTTTGTTTGTGAACATGCGCTCGGGTGGGGGATCAAATTCAACCCCCCCCCCCCCCCGGAAGGTTTTTCCAGAATGGTTTCCCAACGGCGCGGCGTAGCCGCGCCAAATTTTGCATAACTGTAGACAATTGAATAACGGATGCTTTCATATTACAAATTTAGATGCCTGTAAGGTCTTGGCTTACGACGGCTCAAAGTTGGGCCATGGATCCTGCGAAGTCAATAGCTAAGGAATCGTTCAATCTGATGCAACAACGGAGTGTTAGGCAAAGCTACACATCTCTGAGATGCTTTCTTAGGCAACACAATAATTGAATCAACGAAGTCTATTGGCCGAAGGGCAGTTTTGAAGGTTGGACCAAGGTCAAAACCGATATGTTTTATTACGTTGGGGTTTGCTGTATGGGGTAGCCCTTGGTGCTCACTTCGAATTTATTGATAACAGGAACCGCATTATAATCTTCCATGGACTTTTCAAAGGTCGGAAAAGGTAACTGACCTAAAATGACTCAGGCCAACGTTTTTCCTTTAGAAACGTACTGCGTAGCGTAATCTTTGCCGCTTATTTAAACGCATAGCTCAAAGCGGTCTCGTATAAGTCTGGTCACCGTAACCTTCAAAAGGTCAAACAAGGTTACTGACTTTAAAGAAGCATGTGACCCTTTGCTTAGAACTGGTATCTAGGTTCTTGGTGCACTTTTGAGACCAACCTGGGGATTAACCTTGTGTAACCTTGTTTTGCTCGGAGGCTCGAATAATTTGAAAACAAAGTTGAAGGAAAATTTGACCAAGGAACCTCAAACCCTGACCTAAGTGAGTTCAGGTACAGGCAAAAACACCCTGAAAATTTGTGTTTCTAGCCCTCTTAGTTCCTGATATCTCATGGGGAGGTCAAACTGATCCCTCACCCAAGCGAAGGATATCCAACCGGCCACTCGGGCGCATGCTAAATGTATTGAACATTGCGTTAGACTCTTATGCTTGGGCGGGACCCCTACTCGGACTATCGTCCTCGCGTAATGTGTTCTTAAATGTATAACGTTTTGACCAGTTAATCATTCGCTCACGGTCGAGCATTATAGAGTCCTGGGTCCGCATGCTGTTCGACTCTCAGTTATGTACGCGTTGCGACCAGAATTTTCTCTTTGAAGCTGCTAGGATTCGAACCGGGGTTCTCTAATCACGTGTCCAGCGCTCCAGCGCTGGGGTAACCGGAATTTCGTTCTTGGTTAGTCTTTAGCCCAAGACATGCTGTGAGGCCAGCGTCCTCACATTCGAATTTTTGTGCAAACCTAAATTTACTTTTTAATGCTAATCAGCGTAAGTTTTTTCTAAAAATAAATATTTTGGTCAACTACACTCGCGACGACTTTTGTACGCATGACAATATGTATCTGGCCGAGCTGTAGGCAGAGCTTCAAGGTGCACAGGTTTTTGCCTCGCCAGAATGGACAGGTCAGCTGGCAGTTTTGTTATGACATCAGGCCGATTGGCAGGCAGCTCTGATTCCGTCATATAGAAACATGAGGACGCCGCCAGGCTGCTCCTCAAACCTAGATACCTGAAAAGCGTTGGTATGATTGGTGATAGTGTTACTTTTGCTTGTTGTCTCGTTACCTATTTTTAGCACCATCCTGTGATTATAATAATTTTATCTTAACTGTTCATGCCTAAAAGACATTGGTAGTCTTAACTAGTTGCATATTCACGAACACCCCTCAGAAAGAGGTTGTCCTCTCCTTGGTTGTCCTCTCTCCATGAGGGGGAGGGGGCAGAGCGATTACGGGTATGTTTTCCCCTAAAATTTTTGGATGTCTTTTATCCAGAATCCTGGTTTGTGGTATGGCATTAGGAAGCAAAAATTAATATATGTATGTTAAGACCAGGCTCGACGTTTCGATACAGTTTCCAGGGTAAAGAATAAACAAAGCTCAGCAAAAAAGAACAAAAACAAAATGGGAGCGTCTGACAGAAATTGCCACCACTTTGTACGGTTGCGGCCAACACAAATAAATTGAAATGGTCTATCATGAAACCTTCCATCTTGTGACCCCCGATACATGGTACTGCCCGAAGGGCTGCACGAGGTCGGCGGCTAAGCCGAGAGGTCTGACCCCAACTGGCTACGAGGATATAAATATATATATATATATATATATATATATATATATATATATATAAGAACAGCAGCACGGTCCTGTCAGCTCCCACACCACAACATCCGATACACGGGCCGCTCCACGACGCGTGCTGCCTGGGGCATGGGCCAGACGACTTACGACTTTGACGATCAGAGCGTGGCGATTGGACATCAAAGTGAGAAACAATATAATCAGGATGTAATCGTATGGGCGAGCATTTGCACGGTTTTCGCATGAAATACCAGGTCGTTACAGGTAAACAATGTGAATGAAACTCATCCGATAAAAACGGCGTATTTTGAGACGGTCCAACCCCACTCCATAAGTTTTTGTTCACTGACCGATGACATGATACACATTCAACTCGCAAAAAATGGCCTCCGAGACTTCTCAAAACCAGCTGCCATCACTGGTGGCTTTGCCGCTATTACGAACAATCAACGGCTACATGTTCGAAAGGTCAAACGAAAATTGCAGAGGCCAGGTTTATGAAAAAATACCGTCAACTGATGGATTTTTTTCAGATTTTCCTCCTCCGAGCTTTATAAAGCTCGGAGCAACAAAACTATCCTCCACGAATATAGTCCGCTTTTGGGAGCCATATATATGTATAAGGGTAGAGATGTTGTGGATCTCTTGAGCGTTGCATAATTGTTTTAAGCTGATATGATCATGCATTTTGATGATGGCCTGGAACTAAGTTTGAGCCACAGCACTAATGAGAGTCTATGTGTCTATGAGTGCCCGAACGGCACAAAAGCCAGCCAGGGGTCTTATTCAGGGGCCCCGGCCCGCTGGACTGAACACTCCAATGCCAGCCAGAGAGCCCCGCGGGGTGCCGGTAGTGTAGTGGTTAATGTATCTGCGTTAACCAATGCGCGTCTGGGAAACTGGATGTCCAGGGTTCGATTCCCCGCGGTTCCCGTCCTTCCTGCCAGCGTGAGAGGCAGGCGACGCCATATAACCTCAGCAGCTGAGTGCGTCGTAAAGCCTCAATGACATGACATAACAGAGGGCCCTACGCGCTGATCAGGGACCCACTGAGTCGGTAAGGACCTAAACTTCGGTCATACGCCACCAGTAACGCAAAGCCGGCTCTGTGGCGGCATGGGTCTAAGGGTCTATTTCCCAAGCAGGGATAAAACCGTAGCCAGCGATTTACATTGCTCAGGGCCCCACAACGCCTGACAGGGACCCCGTGTTATCAAGGGGCCTCGAGTCGGCCAGAGGCGGTGTTCGAGGAGGTCCGAAGGGCCTAGTAGGCCCCCCTGGCTCGACGATCAAGGGCCCGATTGGAGAGTCTAAGGGCTTAAAGGGCTGGTCAGGGTCTTATGCAGGGCGCCAGACCTGAGAAGATGGACCCTCAAATAACGGTCGGAGGGCCTTCTGCGCCGATTGGGGACCCCCTAAGTCGATATGGGCCTATACGTCGCCAGGTACCATCATACCACATGGTCGGCTACGTGTCGGTATGGGCCTGAGGACACACTTCCCAAACAGCTATAAAGCCGGGGCTAGTGGTTTATACTGGTCGGGGGCCTTGGATCTGCCAGGGACCCAAAGCGGCTAACAGAGGGTCCTGTGCTCACAAGGGCCCCGAGCCAACCAAGGGAAGTGTTTGATCAGGCCCGAAGAGGGGCCTGGGCGGCTCGCCGGAAGACCATCAACGCCCGGCCCGAAGGCATAAGGGCCCGAAGGACTGGCTGCAGATCACATAAAGAATCGCGGCTCGTAGGGCCGTGACCTGAAATATTAGTCAGAGGTCCTCTTGCACTGTTCTAGAAACCCCTTGGGCAATGCGGGTGTCTCAGAGTCGGTCAAAGGCCACGAACACCGAACAGTCGGCTCCATGTTCGGCTGCCCCCCCCCCCCCCCCCCCCGATACCTATTTTCCAAGCAGAAACAAGCCCGGAGTCCGCGATTTGAAATGTTCGGGGTCCCTGGCGCAATGAGGGGCTCCTGTGTCGGTAAGGGCCACCATGCCGAACATCGGTCCTGTGTCAATAAGTGGCCCGAATCGGGGCGGTGTTTGAGGGGCCCCGGAGAGGGGTCGAAGGGTATCTCGAGACCAGTGATCAAGGGCTCGATGGGAACACTGAAGGGTCCGAAGGGCTGGCTGTAGGTCACATTAAGGACCACGCCCATAGGGCCGTGGTCTTGGATGTGAGTAAGATGATCTCTTGCACCGATGAGGACCACTGAGACAGAGCGTTCCTCTATTTTGACCAGAGGTCATGAATAATGAACGGTCAGCTCCGTGTTGGTCTGAGGTCTGGGGGCTCATTTCCAAAGCGGGGACGGGGCCAGGCCCGCGATTTACATTGCTCGGACCCCTGTATCGTTCAGGGGTCCACAGTGCGTAACAGGGCATTCTATGCCAACGAGAGGGCCTCGAATCTGTCAGGAAGATTTGTTCGACATGAGCAAGGACGGGAGCCCAAGCGGCACAAGGTCTCTTGCGTTGGGTCGTGGCCCTCTGACAATCGAAGGGAGCAAGACCATATGATGAGTACTCACATTGAGGTAACGGAAGAGTCTGTGCCAGTCAGGGTCCCCAGTATCGAACGGTGGGCCGTCCAACCCTTTTCCAACAAGGGCCCGTCGAGCCCAACTGGAGTCTGTTGTCAAGTATCTGGTCACCTGCAGCGAGCAGAGATATTGCCGCGTTACTGACAATTCATGCGCCGATCCGGGGTGAACTGCACGGGTTAAAAGGCCTCCCATGTCAGGGAGTGGACCAATGAAATATGACGTATCCCTCCACAGGCCTCCGGATAAGCCAGGAGATGCCGCCCCGTGTCGCCAGAATGACGACCGGAAAGCACACTGCGTTGGGACAGAATGGCCCTTCAGCTCTTGGCTGGGAACAGCAATGTATCCCGTAGTGTTGTACTCAAGGGGGCCCCTTTACCGGAAAGAAATGAGGGGTCTCATTAGTGTTGAATGAAGTGGGTCGAAGTGGGTTGAAAACGCACAATGCCATCCCCTGCTTCCCTGAGAACGTTCATTATTTTGCAGAATCGAATAGTGAAAAAAATACCGTCAAAACTTTTGAACCTGCCTACCGGGTGCCGACAGTGCAGTGGTTCATGCGTCTACGGTAACCACCGTGCATCTGGGAAACCGACGACGCGTGGCCCAAGAAGACTGCAACGCCTGGGATTGGGTTTTGTTCCTGGAATATGCGAGCGCGCGTGCTCAAGACTACGTTACATAAGTTGTACCACCAATCAATTCTGACTGAACGTTGAAGATATCCATACAAGCATGGCCTGGCCATGTTAATACAAAGTGTTGACCCATTTTGATCTTCAATCTACATTGGCGGAATGCTTGCTATTTCTGTACAACCCAGGTAACAATTCTGGCAACGTTTCTGAGTTCTGTCGGTTTAAAAAGAGTGCACTGAACCATTATGAAATGAAGAGTGCCGGCGATTTATTTCATGCAGTTATTTAACGCGTGATTTTTTCAGTTTATTTACTTAAGGCAGAATATATCTCGCGGTAGCGTCTGGCCTGTATTCCAGTTAAAGAAGAGAAAATGTGTAATTTGTATATAATATAAATATATATATATATATATATATATATATATATATATATATATATATATATATATTTATATATATATATATATATATATATATATATATATATATGTGTGTGTGTGTGTGTGTGTGTGTGTGTGTGTGTGTGTGTT
>NW_023596448.1:398244-415161 GCF_011947565.3 Pollicipes pollicipes
ATGGAGAGAGCTAAAAGAGCTAAAACATGCCGGCCATGGAGAGCCGCGTTTATCAGCGACCATTTCTGGGAGAACAGCAGACAGGCTGGAGCCGACACCCCACTCCGCCCGTCGACAGGCGGTGAGGCGCCAGATGCGGGACCTTGGGGGTCTCGGCGAGATGGGAGGCGTCGCTGCGGACGCTGGGCTTCATCTCGCGGCGGGGGGCATGTCTCGGTTTGTCAGCCGCGTGCCTGGCGCTGCTATCCAGATGCTCTCGCTTCTCGTTCTCGAGTTCTCGCCGGACGCTCTCGCCAAGCCAGGAATGACGCAACCAATTGCTGCTGCGGAGCAGTTACAGACGTGCTGCGCTCACCACCGCGACCGAGGGCGCACCCAGTGCTCTCCCTTACTGAACACGCTTCTTTGGATTTCGTCTGTGTTTTTCAAAAGGGTCTAGAAAGTGGCAAACAGTTGGATGGAATCTTTTGTTGGGCTGACTGATTCTGGTCTGTCCAATCGGGGTTCGCTCTTGGGTTAGTGTACTTCCCGTGGTTTTATGGATCTGGTATCATGCATTCGCTGGAGCCTCCTTTGGGATCATTCGGGCAGCTGTCACCCAATAAAGGCTGATATTGGCCACCTAAGAATTTCTACGGTTGTGAATATCGTCCCCGTTGGTGCCTTGAGGGAATGAGAAACTCACTTTTGAACTTGTGAAATGTTTCACTCAGGTCATCCGGGACGTTCTGTCGGCATCGTGGGGCCTCGCGAAATTTCCAGGAGAAGGGGAGAGAGCAGGCAAGTATGGTCGCCTCCCTGGATTACAGTCTGGTTTGTAATACTAATGACGTCATCAGGTCACGTATGTGCTGTAGTGACGCGCCAAATGACTATGCCTGATTTTGAAGACGCTTAAAATATATTAGCAACCCCGTTCTGATGTCATTGCGGGCTCCTTGCCGAACTATAACGCTGTTAGTCCTTAGAAATATTTATCCCAGCACTAGATGATCGCCTTTTTCAGATGTTGTTTTTGGGCACATAAGGAGGTTCACACAGCTCATGCTATTCTACGATCAGTTGAAACGTGGTTTGTCTGGGACGCCAGGCTCTCCGTTGGTGTCTAATGACTGCTTCTAACTGTGCGCCATTTAGCACGGTGATGGTCTCATTCTTGTGTATGGTTCTCGCGTCGTAGACACGAGTAATATAGGTGGCGCTAGTGTTGTACATGGATTAGCGCAGCCAAAGCTACTGGGGTAAAAGAGGCTACGTAGACGTGACTTCACCATGGGACTTAAGTTTGGTAGCCCGTAGTATGCTTTTTGGTGGATACTACATAAGAGTGGGTAAACATTAATAACAGGAGGAAAATTGAGATTTCGCGGCACATCTACAGATTTATTGTATATATATATATATATATATATTATATATATATATATATATATATATATATATATATATATATATATATATGTATATATATATATATATGCATATTTACACACACACACATATATATATACATTATATATATATAATATATATATATATATATATATATATATATATATATATATATATATATATATATGTATATATATATGCATATTTACACACACATATATATATATATATATATACACTTATGACACCCACCCAGATCACATCCAGCTGACGCCCCCCGTCGCCGGGGGCTGACCGGGCCACGATGCGTCAGTGCTCGGCTCGAGAACATGACCCCGGCGGGCGCCCAACGACGGCGGGCCGCGCTGTCTCGGTCGGCGTCCGTGTTTCCGCTGTGCTGACAGCACCCGCCCGCTTCCTGGCGTACTCACTGAGCACCTCAGTGTCCGGAGTCCGGTCTCGCGTCTTCTTGGGGCTTTGGTCAGGGCAAGTAACTCGCGCGCCCCATTTCTTGTTCCTACCGGTAAACCCTGATCAAATGAGGCATGCGTGTTACTCACCTTTCAGCGCACCAAGGTCATCTTTCAGTTCTGCACGCGTTGGGATAGATATCTCAAATGTTTAAAAACGTCAGAAGCGAATCTAGAACGCTATGTGCGCCTCAAGCGTGAATCGTCCCGAGATCGGTCGGCAGAGCGCCTATCTTCTGGTTCAACTACCCGTGACGGGGGTATGTGTGTGAGGGGGGGGGGGGGTGGGGGGGGGGCTCTCGAGTCGCTTTACGCGCTCGCTATTTGCCCTTCACAGACAGGGTCTGCGGTCGCTGTAAAGGTTAGGTGACTTTGGAGAGCAGGAACTGCACGATCCGATGATAGTAGTCAGGCCCGACACAGCAAGCACTGCTTAGCGTGAGCTGTGATCTCAGAAATCTATTTGTTTGAAAGGTTCGGTCTTTTTTAAATGCTACCTCAGATAGCGTACGGGTGTTCTAGATTTGTATTCTGTAGACGGTGTGACGCAAGGGAGGGTGAGTATCACGCGTGCGGCACTAAGCGCCTCGTTATTGTTTTCCATGTCGGTCGTTGAACCACCCCAGAGCCTTTTAAATACGACTGTTCTAGCCCTTATTCGAGCCGATTCACACCTCTATCATACACAAAAGATATTGGCTTTAGGCGTAGACAAATGCAAACTTATGTCAAATGCTGAAGTTGTCGATTTCCAGATCGAATAATGTGGCGTTATTTTTTGCAGATACGGTATCTTTTTGTTTGCATGAGTCTGAAGCCAAGGTGTTCCGTGTACGCAGAGTGTGCTATTAATACTCCAGGTGGACCGTGTACAACCAGTCTCTTGCACGTGACACGTGGCCGTGCAAAAACACCTTGCGAAAGTCCCACTGTTGATGCAGGTCGGGGTTACCGAACTGTCCACGAGGACAGGCGAAGGAGACCAAGCATCCACCAATCAGAACCCTGCTTGCTGACTGAAAACCAATCAGCGAGGCCACCGGCCATTCGTTCAGGATTTGTGGGCATGTTTTCAGCTTCAGTGACGTGCAGTTTTTTTGATGAGCATGTGAATCGGGGCTTATGCGACTTTGAAACGCGCAATCAGTTTCAGCGTGTTGTTAGACGCGTAGTTGGCGGGGCTGACTTCAACAATGATTGCGCAAGCCTTTCAAGACATTTCACGTTCAATAGAATTGATTTTTCACTACAGGTGTGCCATTCTATTTCCGCCTTCCTTCGGTGTTTTTGAGAGATTTCCCGGATTGTTCGAAAAACTTTCTACAACATGGGGTAAAACATTTTTCTTTGGGCATCTGGTCGCCATGCCATCTGATTGGACGCTAGCGTAGATCAGCATGGTGTAAATGTTGGTGTCCGCTACTGCGACGTGCTTCGCGGTGTACTCTGTGCACACTTTGCTGCATGACATCATTTTGAAAAAGTCCTTGTCAGATACACGTTAGTTATTCTTATTTGTCATTCGCCTTTCTCTGATCTGTAGCAAAAAACCTTCGATATCGGGCCCACTTCACCTCAAGTCTAGTGACGACAAAAACTGACGTGAGGGCAGAAAAATGAAATGTTCAGGTAATGAGGTGATGCAATTTCCTCGAATTTTTGTATCCCATCCCTCACCTCACCTACAGTACAACACAAATATGTTTTGACGAATTTAATCCGAACTTTTTTGAGTGAATGTTTTTTAGGATAAGAGCCTACGCTAAGCAATGCTTGTTGTGTGAGCCCAGATCCCCCCCCCCCTCCATCTGATTGTGCAATGCCACGTCAACGGCAGATTTTGGTGGCGGATTTTTAACACACCGCAGTGGTCGGCACGTTCCGTCCTGCCTTATGATGTCAACTGTCCTTTAGTGCGGCCGTTACCACCGGGCGCGGTTTAAGCGGTTATCTACGCAAAATCTGGTGATACGTCAACTCATTTTAGATTAAGCTTCCTTTTTTCACAAGTCACACAGCATTTATGCGTCAGTTTGCTTACACCATGTATCTAAGTATATGCACGACTGCATCATGCTTCTTAAAAAATACTTGGGCGCCGATTTCATCCTGTCGACGACCAGAAAGAAGTGCAAAGTGTGACATAAGTGTGATACGCCATTGGATTTGGGGCTCCATAAAGATAACAACCTTTTCCATAGTCACCAGATTCCAACGCCGGCCACAATGGCGATGCTTGTGGGTTTTATCGACTAACAACGCGACCCCCTTCTTGTGATCTGAATGCTCGACCTTGCTACCGGCCTAGTCCCTACCATCTGACCAGCCAGTTTCACTCTATACGAGGTGGGTAAAGCAGGAAACTATCAGATTTAAGGCGATGCGCTGCTCTCTTGCGAACTCTGTTCATTATCTGTGTGCGTGAACAAACTTCAATAATCTGCTCTGATTTCAAGTGCATGTCGTTTATTTACTCCACTGTGTCGTGTTCTACGTATGGTGAGAATGGTTTGTATTTTCTGCTGAGGCGATATATGTGTTTGGTTGGCAATGTGATGCTCTTCGCCTTCGAACAAAGTGACAGAATATTCTGAAGTTTTGGGCATGGTATTAGTCACTGCCAAACATAGCTTGTCGCAAAACCCTGACCTCAACATCTTATTAGCACAACTTGAGCTCAGCGCACATTTTTCGCAAGATCTCAACGTGCGAAGCAAAGCCGTCACATGGCTGCATTATGGGCGGCGCTGCACCCGCCCCAGCTCTGAGAAGAAAGTGGGCCAAACCCGAAGACAAGTCCATTTGTTGGCGTATTGTATGGGCATGTGGCGTCATTTCTCGCTTCTCATCCACCACTTCCCGACTCATTTGACAAAGGTACGCCCGTGGGCCGTCCAAAAGTTACGTCACACATTTTTTGTCGTCTCTCAGCCCTTCCCTTTGAATACGCTCTGGATACATCTGGGCGAAACTACGCCCCTGGTTACGCTACATTAAACGTAACATATTAAACGAACAACGTCTGTTTGGCCCCTAATTGAGCTAGAGGTGCGAAACAAAGATGGCCAAAGGGCTTTCCATGAGAGGACACCAGCGGTATCCGGTTGTAAAACGTGTAAGAAAGACTTAAAGGGAGCGGTCCACATTTGCAGGCATTTTGAACTGAAATAGCCATCTTGAAGACCACCCATCCACCTAGCCACCTACCGGTGCAGTTCACAGCCATGACTTTCTTTAACCTAAGCCAATCTAGCTTTTGCGCTACACGCTCGTAAATATGTGCAGACTACTTCGGGGAGGCTATTTCAAGGTTACCCAAGCAGTCCTGACACCATAATGACGTCATTCAAATCCTGTCAATTCATGAACCATGCGGCAAACAAGGCCAAAAAAGTTGCAATTTTCAGTTGTTGATATCTGGTGTTCGTAAGCATGATTTCCGGTATGACGACCGTCATTTGAGTAGATATATTTGAATTTGTATCTTGTTTGCTCGGCAACCGTCTACGAGGCCACTTTTCAGGTTTCGGCTCGTTTTTACGTTTGTTAGCATTGGGTCGTTTCATCACTTATTCATACGTTACAACACATATTATTATGTATAGTATATATATATATATATATATATATATATATATATATATATATATATATATATGTATATATTATATATATATATATATATATATATATTCATGTATATAGGTATGTGTATTTGCATATATATATATATATATATATATATATATATATATACGCTGAACATAGAAGTTTTGTTGTCTGGAGCAGTTTTTCACTAAAAAGTACGCCAATAGTTTAAGGCAAACTAATTCCATGATACATGATGCTTGCTTAAATGTCTTAAAATGTGGAACACTCCCTAAAGCGTGAGTTGCAACCACCCCCGGACGCAGCGTCACGCTGGTTTCTTCCCTTTGTTTTGCTTCGGTTGTGATCTATTTACCCACCTGCCCTCCCCTTAGTGCAAAACGCAATATGTGGAGGGCCGCTGATCCGTTTGCAAACGGTCGCCGGCCGGCGGCGCCGGTTGCTACGCCTGGCAGCCCATTGCCCGCCGGTTGCTAAGTCTGGCAGCCCGTTGCCCGCCGATTGCTACGCCTGGCAGCCCGTTGCCCGCCGGTTGCTGCGCCTGGTAGCCCGCTGCCCGCCGGTTGCTAAGTCTGGCAGCCCGTTGCCCGCCAATTGCTGCGCCTGGCAGCCCGCTGCCCGCCGGTTGTTACGCCTGGCAGCCCATTGCCCGCCGATTGCTACGCCTGGCAGCCCGCTGCCCGCCGGTTGTTACGCCTGGCAACCCATTGCCCGCCGATTGCTGCGCCTGGCAGCCCGCTGCCCGCCGGCTGCTACGCCTGGCAGTCCGTTGCCCGCCGGTTGCTACGCCTGGCAGCCCGCTGCCCGCCGGTTGCTACGCCTGGCAGCCCGCTGCCCGTCTGAGCGCGGTCGCATCGCCGTAGCGTTCCTTGCTGGGCGGCCTCGATAGCCCGTACAGTTGAAGGCTGTTCAATGAACGTCCGTTGTTGCGGTCCGGAGCGTGCCTAAAAAAGCCAAGGCCACCGCGGCCGGGGTAGAGACCCCTGGCCGGCCTCGGCACCCCTCCAAAACAGCCCGGGCCGGCGGGCCGGCACCGCCGCAGCAGCCCAGCGGCTGCCTCCTAGGAGCGATTCGTCAGCGCAGCCCGCCGCCTGTTTGTGCGTCACCTCCGCAAACACCGTCGCGGGGGGCGAGCGTGCTGCACTGTTGCCGGCCGAAGGCGGGACGCCTCGCTCCAGCAGTGCACTCGGTGCTGATGGTGCGGGCGTTGCCGGTCGCCGGGTCGGAGGTCACGTGCAGAGGTGGACCCGCGGGCTTGTTTGCGCCGTTCAGCCGGCTGATGCTCGATTGGCGGGGTTGTAACAGATCATCCGGCGCAGGCGGCCGTCGGCACGGCGTTGCAGTGTAAACTGGTTGCATTGCAACATCACGTGTCGCGTTGCACCTGTGTAGAAAAGGCGATTCACCGGAGCATTGACACGGTGGGCGCTGTGAACTGCGAGTCCCTTCCTAGCAGGCATAGTCGAAGCCGGCGTGGCCTTACAGCTGGAGAACGTCACAGCCCTCGTGGAAAGGACTTTGAAGTCATTGTTCTCCAATACGCAGGTCCATTCCCGTTGTTTGTTACACACAGCTGTAAGCTCATTCAGTGACATGCTTAGATCATGCATGGTTGGGCAGCATCTGTGAGCGCCTTCAACCACACCAGTTAACATCATCGCGACCGACAAGGCCTGTCGCAGCCGGGAATCGACAGACAGCATGCGGTGTGTTGTGAGCCCACCAACCTTCCGTCCTCAAGCACGTGCAGCATGATGAGTCAAGGCATTTTATTTCATTTCGGGATGCTTCTCGGAAATAGCCTTGATGCAGCGGGTGGACGTGTATGCGGCTGCGTAAGTCACAATAAACTTACTGGCGGAGTGCTGTTGCAGGCAGCGAACGCAAGTCGATTGAAAGGGGTAGGCAAGACCCCAGATCTGTGCGCAAAACCGCAAGAATAAGGCATAACCAGGCATCTTCTTACCCTATGCATGTCTGCTGAATGAGGCCACACTGCAGCCTTCATTGACGCTAGTGCGTCACAGCATTTGTTTGCAGTTTTACTCCCGTTTTTCTGAGGGCAACTACGTGTTGGGCGTAAGCGGCCGATCAAGTATGTTTTGCCTACCCACCACGGAGCGGCTAAGATCACGCGTTGTTTGCGATCCTGACCCATTTAGTGAGTCTGATCAGCGCCCTTTTTCTTCGCAGGATTCCCCTACCGTCGGTGCAGCTTGCTCCGACTTCTGACGTACGCAGGCGACTCAAGAGTAAACCAGCCACCACCCAGAACCTCAACAATGGTATCAACGGCGGAGCCGACCCCCTCCCCCCCCCCCCACAGACATCGAATGGACCCATGGTGAACAGGTGCCCCACGGCCGCTGTGCCGCAAGAACACGGACAACCCGCCAGATCGGCGACGAGCTGGCCAACGTCCGTCCTGCCGGGACGGGGTGACGACCTGACAGATGTGGGCGACCTCACCAGGCGGCCGGTCACTGTCCCGCCGCGGGACTCGCCGGGTCAGCGCGGCCTTATCAGGCGACCGGCCGCCAGCCCGCCGCAGGTGACCCGCCGGGTCAGCGCGGCCTTATCAGCTGGCCGGCCGCTGACTCCAGCGGCCGGGGCCGCCGGCCCCTGCGCGGGTCTCCGGCGGCGACGCTTCACCGGCAGAGGAAGCGCGGCCGTGATAAGGCCGGCTCGATGTCCCGCGCGGCGCCCGCTGACCGCGCGCCGCCTCGGGCGGTCACCGCCCTGGGCGGGGCCGACCCCGCCGTCCGGGCGCCAGGTGAGTGACCGAGCGCGCCGCAGCGGCGCACCGTAGAAAGTGGCGTCCTGGCGGCGCTCGCGTCACCGGCGCCGATCGGAAAAAGGTGGGGTCGCCGCACGGGGAGGGCCGGCACTGTGTCCCGTGACCTCGGCACGAGCGGCCCTGCTGCAGGCGCCACCGGCTCCGGCCCGATGTCTGTAAGAGAGATCTGGCGCTGTCGTCCGCGGGTCCTGCTAGTGGTGGTGATTGGCGTTTTCTGGCGCGCCGTCGGGGGTCATGTTACGCTCGAAAAGATGCTGGTGCGGGTCGCGGTCAAGCGGACCATCGGTTGAGACCTGAGAAGTGTTGATGCTTGCGTGTGATGTGGCGCCGGTGTCTGCGTGTTTGCCCTCGCCAGCAGGTGTGTTATTTTGCAAAATAGGGGAGGCTGAGCAGGTAAAATAACCAAAACTACCCTGAAATTTCGCTAAAAACGGGATTCTCCTCAGACTTGGCGCACTTTCTCTCAAAGTTAGGGGCTTGAGCCCCCCCCCCCCCCTCCTCCCCACACAGACTGCAAAGAAACTACACTCCAGCTCACCGACTAAGGGCGCTTCGCCGCACACCGCCCACGTAAGAGTAAAAGGTTGGTATCACCAATGCGCACTCGGCGAAAGTAATTTTATGAACCTTTGCCAGACGAGCGTCTTTCTTGGCTTCGCCAGACGAAAGAAAATGACGGGGAAACAAGCGACCCAGGTTATCGTTCGTCAAAGCGCATCAGGGTATCAGCCAGTGTCATGTAAAGTACGCCAAATTTGCTCATACAGCTCCAACATTAATCCCCCGGAAGTTCTTTCCGTATCTGATCTGGTTTGAACTCTGAAACCTGACGTTGCAATGCCAACTTTTACGGGGTGTCGCTACCATGGACTGTACAGAGGCAAAGGAAATCAATGAAGAACGGCGCTTTAAGATATACGCATAAAACCCAGCAGATATGAGGCGTTAACCATCTGAATACGAAGTGCGACAAATCTGACTTCCCGAAAGAGATCACGATGTGTAACCAATCAAGGATAGGAAGTGTCGTTAAGCTTTCCTGGGGCGCTCAGCATCGTTGTAGACGCGATTGCTAAAAACTGCAAAATTAAGTCTTTCTTTGAGGTTTGACAAATAGTCCTGGAAACTTCCGGGAGCCCGACAAATGTCAGATCTCCTCCCCCACCTCTCTCCTCATCCGGTGAACGTTGAGAAGCCCGGGTAGAAACTTATAATCGATTAATGCCTTAAATGCAAGATCCAGTCACCAGGCATTCGACTGAGTGCAAGAAAAATAAAAACCAAAGCCGCCCTTTTTCATAAAGACGGTCATGGCAACAAGGTGAATCTTAACTACGCCTGACCAGGCCATGATGAGTCGCCCACGCTTACAGGTCATAATGTCCATAACATTCCAGGTGTAACCGCGGAACCCCTCTTGCAGGTTTAAGCATCATTATGATAATTTGTCGGGAACAAACACACAATGAGATGGGGGAGCTTGTGAAGTGATATACCAAGTGCTCCAAACAACTTTCCGACATGAACGATTTACTTCTCTTGATTTCAAAATACATCACAAGATCAGTCTCGTTGGATATTGTCGAATGCAAAGGAATGTGTCATGCAAATTTCCATATAGATAACTTTATGTTATCAAGCGGAGTGAACTATGTTTTAGTTGGGCGGCTAAGTAAAGTGCATTATTCCCCTTATTTTTGCTAGATAATTCACGGTGCCTAGCAAACATGTGGCTAGGAAAACGGCATCAGGTGGAAAACAAAATAAATGACCAGCACAAGTGTTACATGCTTCTCTTTTATTCAGCTAACGTTAAGTGTCTGCTAAGCAACGTTAAGACGCTTCTCACGGAGGAAAAGACACATGGAAAGGAAAGGAAGGCACACAGGAAAGACACAACACACACACAAAGACACACAAAGACACACACAAGGAAAGGCAGTAAAGCCTGCTTGAAGCAAAAAGGCTTGCGGTGGTTCCCATGCGGCTAAATATCTGGACTTAAAGTCGAGACGCGGGCCTGCTCTCAGGAATACCAGCCTGGAGCCCATCTGTGCCGACGCAAGAGCTCAGGTCACTAAGGATCTCCAGATCGAGCATTCGGCGCAGCCTTCAGTACATAAAGCTGAAGGCATTTAAGCAGCTCATAATTCCACCGATGTCCAGCCCTGTGCGTCAGCAAGGGAAGTCCCGGACAAGGGCATTGTCCCTACCAGAAGATTGCTAGCGGAGAACTCAATGGCAGTAATTTGGTCCGATGGAGAGGATTACCGCTGAAGAGATGGTAGAGGTGCCGCTAAAGGCTGACAACGACCGCGACAGCGGGAGCGACAACGGAGGCGTTTCGACTGTATCAGATTATACCACGCTCCGCATATAACGCAAAATAACGTGACTCCTCGGAATAGTAGGTTGCTTATATAGAAGGAGGACGCCATTGTTCCATGTGGTTGCACCTGCTGTTGCTATGGTTACCACTCGAGTCACTTGGGATATAAGAAACATAAGCATTTTGGCCAGTCTCTGCCGTAGTACGTTGGCAGCAAACCCCCTTTCACGGCGTGCTTTTCCTGCTATTCCATCCCGAATTTTATTACATTATTTGCGATCAACTGGACACCAAAAGATAGATTGCTTAATTATCTTTTACCGATTTATTGACAATCGTTTGTCGAGAGCAGTCAAACTTTTGAAGCACCGTGCCCAAATTTGCGTGCACGATACTGCCAAATGTTTATTGTGGATTGCCAAACAGCTGATATTCTAGCACACAATTACTCTTCTAGCATATTTCTAGCATTTTACTGCAAGTGATGTCTTAAGCTTCGTCCCACTCGGCATCTATTGTCCTATGTTTGACAACTTGTTCTGTGTTTGTAGATATTGTGGCTTCATATATTTCAGTGAACTTTGCTGATTATCTCGGCTTATGTTCGTGGGCCTGATGATGGAGCTTTGCGTCAGAAATAACGTCGTGTATTATCACCATATACAAGGATTTGCGCAAAAGTGAAACGATGCGTTTTCCCTCACCGAAAATCAGTATTGTACTGAAAGTGTGGATGTGTCGATTCGAGAGGAGTATTTTTAATGCACACAAGACCTTTACAAGCTCGAACCATTGCGAGCATGAAGCCTATGACGAAGCAATTTGGTGACGTCATCCTTTGGAACTGCTGAGGCCGCGGAAGCAAAGTAGTGGAATTCGTTCAAAAATGTTGAATTCTGGTTTCCAGGTAAATATATCGGAACTAGGTCCGGAGTTTGCGCAGCAACCGAGTGGATCCAGAAATCAGGGGCTTGTGTTTATGGAAGAACCTGCCGGAACCAGAATCCCGGGACTCGTTTGATGGAGAAAGTGAGAGCCAGGAACCGACATTGGAAACCAGGCGCATGTCTCCTGAAGAATTTTGTAATAAATCAGAGTTCGCAAATTTACAAAAGTAGATTGTATTCGACAAACTTACATTTCAGACTACAATGTAGTCCCCTGCGGGGAACGCGTACCAATATTTTATCTCGCACTCAGCACGATGGTTAATATAGAGGTACCGCATTATGAGGTCAATAACCGACAACACTGACATATCAATGATCGACACACAACTTTGATCAGGCACGAGCAGCGAGATACCGAAGAGACAAAGCGCATTTGGACCATGAAGCTCCCGCATTGTTGCCGGGTTTGTCGCACACCGCTGTCGTCACGTGGACCCCGGGCTGGGAGGCTGGGAGGGCCGACGAGGACGGCTCGACCCAGTCCGGTGCTATCCAGCTAGCTTCGCAAAGCCAGCCAAGGTGAGCTGCTGGTGCCCTCCCAACGAAGGATGAATATCGTCGAGGGTCTTCAGTTGCTCTTCACTAAGCGCTGTGGGTCGTGTTGCGGACTGGCAGCCAGGCAAAGTACGCCTCCCCGTATAGCCATGCGTGGGAAGTAAGCTCAGCTCAGAGAGGCGGGTTGTCCTCCAGCTGGTGACCGCTCGGCTGCAGCTCAGGTGACGTAACCAATCGCGGGAGGAGACCGCGAGGGCGCGGCGACAAGGAAAAACAGCTACGTCATCACGTGCGAAGCTTGCAGTGGGCAATGAAAACTTCGCCGGCTCGTCGGCCAGTAAGATTGCCGAACTTGCGTCGGACCGAGCTGGTGAAAGACCGCGACGCCATCGGAAAATTACCCGGCTCTGTTTCTTCTCTCTGTCCAAGTAGCCATCGGCGCCTCACGGGCTTGCGTACCATAGCTGCCGTCACTAAGGTCGATGCCAGCCATCTGGCTGTCTCTCGGGTTTGCGACCCACAGCCGCCGTCACTGAGGTCGATGCCAGCCATCTGGCCGTAGCGGCAGAGCCCCGCAATGTTGAGGCCTTCCGAGGAGGTCTACGGCGTGACGTCATTCCCGGAAAATAGAGACGCTTATCGGAACCACTTCATTCTTGTTGTTGATGACTGAACAAGGAAGGCTGTGATGGTGCATGGTACACGTGTGGTGTAAGAGTGGTTTTGGGGGATAGGCAGGTTAAACATTGTTTATCTAGTCAAGGAGATTAACTGTCCTATCTTCGTTAGTCTTTTTTAAGAGCCACCCTGAACAACAGTTGCACGGACCTTTTTCGGCATACCTTTGCGACTGTCAGCATTACCTGGGTCGCAGCGCCGTCCAGTACCAATGGCTATTCGACGGTGAGTCGAGGACAAGACAGCCAGACCTACGTCTGTAAATACCCCATTAAATTCTACTAAAATCCGTAAATATATTAAATGTTTTAGCACGGCAGTATTAGTGGCCACGTGGTTAGTTCAACACATGCTAATACTAAAAATGAGTACGCTTTGGTGTCTATTCAATGTGTCTGTAATCGTGAACGAGAATGTTTCACATTTGCATGGCATTTTGAAGTGAAATGGCCATCTTGAGGACCTTTTGATGCTGTTTACGGTCATGGCCTTTTAAAGACCCAAAGCGACCTGGTTTATGAGTTACACGCCAGCAAAAGAGCAAACAAGTTTATTTGGACCCTATTTCAAAGTTGCCTCGGCATCATTCACGTCATAGGAACGTCATGCGATCGCGGTCATACTACAGGCTGTTTTTTGCTTATGGTCAAACATTATGACCGCTGGTACATTCGCAAAAGCGATATGAGGCACATATGATACAATGCGCGGAAGATGATTGGCTATTAGCAAGATTTCGTTGCTGAATGCGTGTCGCGAACGTAAACGTGAGCACTTTCGGGTTGTGCGGAACTCGTCATGAACGGGTCATTTTCCTTATTTCTAGGCCACAGGTCAAGTTATAAAAAAGAACGCCACCCTCTGCAAAAAAGTGCGGTACCCAAAAAAAGGACACTCACTAAAGCTATAAAAAATGCGACCGCAATTTTTTTCCGCTGCTGGCGTTTTTTTTCTTTTTCTTGAAGAAACCTCTTGAACCGAATTACCATGAACCTCCGTTGTGACTTTGTTTCGAATGGAGGTCACGATGAAATGCGGTGTCATGACTGAAAATCTGTGTGGAGATCGCCAGAAGATCCGCAAGCTGATAGTTCCGCGAGCTGTGCATTTGTGAGATCACACTTATTTGACAAAAGAGTGTGAATCGGGGGCTTAAAATGTGTGTGACCACCGGTGGTGTGTGCCAGTGGCTTGTATTGATCTTGATGTGATGGGGAATGTGCATGCGAGGTATGTACTTATGAGAGAGAAGGACGTTTTGGTATTCTTTAAGTCTACTGACTCCCAGTGAAATGTGACATATTGATTCCTACCTCTACCTTTGTATTTGTTTTTGAACATGACAAAGGAACGCTGGCAAACTAAGAGAAGTACTAACACTTATGTTGCAGGGGTGTACAAAGGCAGGTTGGTACTTCATTATCATCTCGCCAACATTTTGAACCTATTGAGATATTACATCTTGTAGTTAAACCAATGCTTGTCCTTATATCAGCAATTCATCTTGGCAGTAGGGGTTGGTGCGTACAGCTCATTAATGCACATGCTCAGTATAGGCCTACATTATATGGCTTTGCAAATCGTCTTTTCCTAAATAATTCTGAAAATATAGAGCTGTATTATTACTGATGCGCATTGTACCGTCTTCACAAATTGTGTATGCAGGCGAGCATTGCTCGTGAATCATCAATGTCTTAGTCACTGCAACTTGCTTGAGGTGCTGGGTGCCTAGAAAGGTGGAAAAGTATTGCTGTTGGTGTCTTGGACAGCACTCAATAATATTGTTGTCATGAGCCTTGTGTGCACCGGCAGCTTCATCACTTCCTTGGCTTTTGCCCATCCAGCCATAACTACATGCACTTGTCATGCTTCCAGCCTTGTGCAAGGTCAGCATGTTTACAATGTCATTTCACCACATGTAAAATTTCCCGTTTTTTTTTTTGGTAAGGCAGCCTGATGGCTGCACCATGTTGTATGGCTGTGGAAGTGGAAGATGTGTGTGCATCTTTCTCACCTACGTTTAGTGCATTCCGAAAACAGGCTGAAAAAGTGATGACACTTGTTGGCTTTATACTTTGCTGAAAGTGAATTGTATATTGTATCATGTGTTTTTGGTCAGTCATATGCAAGATGGGGAGTCAATACAAGAGAGGACACTTGACCCACCTTTTCATGTTGGAATTTATTATGAGAGCAGCGTGGATTGCAGTACAAAAACCATATCATTGTTCACTATGTCATGCCACACTACAGCACTGAGGTAATGCTACAGCTGTTGACCCGTGCCATTGCACAGTGCATCACATTGGTGGACTTCTCTGTGAAACCTATGAGACAGCAGCTTATAATTTATGAATGACTGGTAGCAACTGATTAACAATGCCAAAAGACTATCAATAGCAAGAATGCTATTGCACCACAATGGTTATGTCAGGGTTAGCTTTTCATTGTATAAATAATCCTGAGCAAAAAAACATTTTTGGTGGCCCATCCTTACCATCTTTACCGTAGCAATAGCAATGCTTTGGCAATCAATTCATAGAAACGTTTCAAATTTAGCAATATTCGCATGACACCGCATTTCCAGGCACAAACTATAAAGAAAGCAACTACTGTGCACATCACACGATATCCATGTCAGGACTACAGCACTGCAGGCAACGATGGGTCAACAATACAGTATTGACAAAATCATCGACAACACAGCAGCAACAGCAGCAGCATAGCATGTCGTGCTTTGATGTTAATAATCTGCCAGTAGAAAGTGGCGGTCACCACGTTGCGTATGCCAAACAGTCACCAAAGCTTTCGTTACGGCCAGCACCAAGGCAAAAAATCCGCAGACAAACCACCCACTAATCCGCAGCTCAACACAGCCCCCGCTACGAGAATGGCCAGTTGGTGTCAACTGTCGTGTGTTTCGAGGTATTCTTTAGGTCTGGCTGCCAAATGCTGCCAGGCATTGCTGTCATCACAGAGCCATTCCATGACGCCATCAAACAATGACGTAATGGGGCGCATTTTTACAAACACAGAAATTTTGCTACTTAGGCGTCGTTTTTAATCTTGAAAGCTTGCCAATGGTTACGAGTAAGCTTTCCATCATATGGGATGTCTACCTCAATATCTGAAAGTGTGGAACATTCCCTTTAAACAGTAATTTGCTTTTTACATCTTGTAATATTTTCATCTATGCGAGCACACACCAAATTTTTAGCATGTTTGCTAGGCCTGACCTTGCTAGGTCTGACCTTGTTTTTGGATCCATCGGGCTGTACAACAGACTGGGAGCGTGGGGGGGGGGGTCTATACATCAGATTGGGACGCGGATGAGAAGATATACAGCAGACTTTGATAGGGGATGGGAGGATGCACAACATATTGGGGTGGGGGATGGGAGGCTGTACAACACACTGGGATTGAGGATGGGAGGATATACAACAGACTGGGATGGGGGATGGGAGGATGTACAACAGACTGGAGCGAGGTATGGAGGGCTGCACAACGGGCTGGGATGGTGTATAGAAGGCTATACTCATGATCGGAACCGTAACTTTGTCATATTTTTATCGGTGCTGTAGAATTAAACGGGAAGAAACGAGCTACAGAGTCTGTCATTGTTTCCTTCCGGCTGCACACGAATTCCACCATCACTTGCATCAAAATATGAGAAGGGTCTTCTGCTTCAGGGCGCAACCTGATGCTAGCAAGCAGTCACGGCGGTGGCTCTGTCGCCCGTAGTTCGGTGTGGTGAATTATACTTGTTTGTGCATTGTTACGGCCATTACAAGGTCCAATTTTGTGGATGATGATGATCGAATGCACGAAATTGACGAAATGTTCCACATTAAGACTTTGAAAGGGCCTTGTTATTCAAGGGTCCCAGGGCCGAATGGGCGGTCCTGTAGACGTTTTTGGGCCATAGTAAACTCCATGTTCCGGTAATGACTCTTATGCATCATTGATGGACCCCTGCACCGGGGGCCTCCTGCGGCAGGTGTGGGGGGGGGGGGGGGGTCGACGCACGATATCACTTTCAGGTGTCTCGACCAGGGAGCTTTGGACCGCAGTCTGTCAGAATATTAGCCTTAAGCTTACCCCCTTCCCCCACCCCCCTGAGGTGGGCCGGAAAGGTTCCGAATGCTAACCAGGGAAGGCAATGTGTCACCTAGCGTCCTCTATGCGGCCCCTTTTCCG